>NW_020172179.1:341460-474767 GCF_003031525.2 Neophocaena asiaeorientalis asiaeorientalis
TGTTGGCTGTGGGTTTGTCATATATGGCCTTTATTATGTTGAGGTAAGTTCCCTCTATGCCTACTTTCTGGAGGGCTTTTATCATAAATGGGTGTTGAATTTGGTCAGAGCTTTTTCTGCATCTATTGAGACAATCATATGGTTTTTCTCCTTCAATTTGTTAATATGGTGTATTGCATTGATTGATTTGCGGATATTGAAGAATCCTTGCATTCCTGGGATAAACCCCACTTGATCACGGTGTATGATCCTTTTAATGTGCTGTTGGATTCTGTTTGCTAGTATTTTGTTGAGGATGTTTGCATCTATGTTTATCAGTGATATTGGCCTGTAGTTTTCTTTTTTTGTGACATCTTTGTCTGGTTTTGGTATCAGGGTGATGGTGGCCTCGTAGAATAAGCTTGGGAGTGTTCCTCCCTCTGCTATAATTTGTAAGAGTTTGAGAAGGATAGGTGTTAGCTCTTCCCTAAATGTTTGATAGATTTCGTCTGTGAAGCCATCTGGTCGTGGGCTTTTTTTTGTTGGAAGATTTTTAATCACAGTTTCAATTTCAGTGCTTGTGATTCGTCTGTTTACATTTTCTGTTTCTTCCTGTTTCAGTCTTGGAAGGTTGTACCTTTCTAAGAATTTGTCCATTTCTTCCAGGTTGTCCATTTTATTGGCATATAGTTGCTTGTAGTAATCTCTCATGACCCTTTGTATTTCTGCAGTGTCAGTTTTTACCTCTCCTTTTTAATTTCTAATTCTATTGATTTGAGTCTTTTCCCTTTTTTTCTTGATGAGTCTGGCTAATGGTTTATCATTTTGCTTATCTTCTGAAAGAACCAGCTTTGAGTTTTATTGATCTTTTTTATTGTTTCCTTCATTTCTTTTTCATTTATATCTGATCTGATCTTTATGATTTCTTTCCCTCTGCTAACTTTGGGGTTTTTATTGTTCTTCTTTCGCTAATTGTTTTAGGTGTAAGGTTAGGTTGTTTGAGATGTCTCTTTTTTCTTGAGGTAGGATTGCATTGCTATAAACTTTCCTCTTAGAGCTGCTTTTGCTGCATCCCATAGGTTTTGGGTTGCCGTGTTTTCATTGTCATTTGTTTCTAGGTATATTTTGATTTCCTCTTTGATTTCTTCAGTGATCTCTTGGTTATTTAGTAGTGTATTATTTAGCCTCCATGTGTTTGTATTTTTTACAGATTTTTTCCTGTAACTGATATCTAGTCTCATAGCATTGTGGTTGGAAAAGATACTTGATATGATTTCAATTTTCTTAAATTTACCAAGGCTTGATTTGTGACCTAAGATATGATCTATCCTGGAGAATGTTCCATGAGCACTGGAGAAGAAAGTGTATTCTGTTGTTTGTGGATGGAATGTCCTATAAATGTCAATTAAGTCTATCCTGTTTAATGTGTCATTTAAAGCTTGTGTTTCCTTATTTATTTTCATTTTGGATGATCTGTCCATGGGTGAAAGTGGGGTGTTAAAGTCCCCTACTATGATTGTGTTACTGTTGACTTCCCCTTTTATGGTTGTTAGCATTTGCCTTATGTATTGAGGTGCTCCTATGCTGGGTGCATGAATATTTACAATTGTTATATCTTCTTATTGGATTGATCCCTTGATCATTTTGTAATGTCTTTCTTTGTCTCTTGTAATTGTCTTTATTTTAAAGTCTATTTTGTCTGATATGAGAATTCCTACTCCAGCTTTCTTTTGATTTCCATTTGCATGGAATATCTTATTCCATCCCCTCACTTTCAGTCTGTAGACGGTGCTGAATTCTTTTAGCTTTTGTTTGTCTGTGAAGGTTTTATTTCTCCATCAAATCTGAATGAGATCCTTGCTGGGTAGAGTAATCTTGGTTGTAGTTTTTTGTACCCTTTTTTTTTTTTTTTAAGATCAGCTGTTATCTTTATGGGGATTGCCTTGTATGTTATTTGTTTCCTTTCCTTTGCTGCTTTTAATATTTTTTCTTTGTATTTAATTTTTGATAGTTTGATTAATATGTGTCTTGGCACGTTTCTCCTTGGATTTATCGTGTATGAGAGTCCCTCCACTTCCTGGACTTGGGTGGCTACTTCCTTTCCCAAATTAGGGAAGTTTTCAACTATAATCTCTTCAAATATTTTCTCAGTCCCTTTTTTTTTTCTCTTCTTTCTTCTGGGACCCCTATAATTCAAATGTTGGTGTGTTTAATATTGTCCCAGAAGTCTCTGAGACTGTCCTCAATTCTTTTCATTCTTTTTACTTTATTCTGCTCTGCGGTAGCTATTGTCACTATTTTATCTTCCAGGTCACTTATCCGTTTTTCTGCCTCAGTTATTCTGCTATTGATTCCTTCTAGGGAATTTTTAATTTCATTTATTGTGTTGTTCATCCTTGTTTGTTTGCTCTTTAGTTCTTCTAGGTCCTTTTTAAATGTTTCTTGTATTTTCTCCATTCTATTTCCAAGATTTGGGATCATCTTTACTATCATTATTCTGAATTCTTTTTCAGGTAGACTGCCTATTTCCTCTTCATTTGTTTGGTCTGGTGGGTTTTTACCTTGCTGCTTCATCTGCTGTGTATTTCTCTGTCTTCTCATTTTAGTTAACTTACTGTGTTTGGGGTCTCCTTTTCGCAGGCTGTAAGTTCATAGTTCCCATTGTTTTTGGTGAATGCCCCCAGTGGGTAAGGTTGGTTCAGTGGGTTGTGTAGGCTTCCTGGTGGAGGGAACTGGTGCCTGTGTTCTGGTGGATGGGGCTGGATCTTGTCTTTCTGGTGACATCCCTTAAACTTATCTGTAGAATGAATGAACTGAATATTTGGTGAATTTTATATCTTATTAATTGCTCTATTTTTAGGGTGTGGACCCTAGCCACTAATTATTATTATTACTATTGCTTTAATACTGCTACTACTGCTTTTAATAGCAAGGAAGCTGGAGAAAGTGGGTGTTGGACTAAGAGTTGGGAGATCCAAGCTTGGCCACCTTTCTTATCAGTGTCCCTGGAGTGTCTGCCTCAAAGTTTTTAGGGTTCAGTTACATGACCCTGGCATACATAACTTTTTCCTGGGAAGAGAGGCCTCCAGATGAAGAGCAGAACAGCTCCGGCAAGAATGTCAGCAGAAAGGGCATATTCAAAGACACAGCCTGGTTTTATCCATACATGGAATAGGTAGTTCTCAACACAAAGTGCTTAAGGGCCACTGAATAGATCCACTTTTCCCTCTGAAATATTTCCCTCACTGCTATGTGAAATAGGACCACTCAGGGAAGAGCACAACAAGCTCTATAAGTGTAAGGAGGCAGCACGGAGCCATGCAAAGGAGTCCTGTCCTTGGAGTCAAAGACTTGGATTGGAAGGTTGGTTCTTCCATAGAATTAGCCTCTCAAACCTAGGGCTTATCCAAGTTATAATTAACGCAACAAGATCAATGGATACACTCCCCACGAAGCAAACTAGGAGCTTCAGCTGGAGATATTTGGGGAACACGGCCTCTCCAGTTTGCCACAGGACACGCAGCAAGGTTGGTGGCTGTGGTAATCTATCTGTTCGAGGTGAGGCTGTGCGGAGCCCTGAGTAGGGCTTAGCAAGCCTCTCATAGCCGAGCCCATATCAAGCTAATACTCCAGCACCATGCCTTATGCTGTTCCCCCAAATGGCCTCTTACAGATCACATCACTCAAATCTAACATCTTGGTCATGGGTCCAATCTCTTACCAGCTCCCAGCACCATCTTGTTATGCTGCTACCAGGTCATAGAATAACCACAATGCATCCCACATGCAGGGTCACCTGATGAGCATGGAGCAACAGACTGTCTGTAGTGGGGGACATGCAGTCTGTTATCTACAGATCCAGATGCATGAGCCAGAGCCCCCCATGGCCACTTACTGGGTGTGTAGTCTCAGGTGTGTGAAATGGTGGCAGGAATACCTACATCCAGGGACCATGGTTAGAATGGATGAAATCAGGCACACCTAGCATGATGCCCAGTGAGTAGGTGCCCAGTGAAGGTGAGTGGTTACTAGTTTCAGTCTGTTCCTTTGGGCCGGGCACTACCTTACCCCAGGCTATCCTTGAGAAAAATGTAGTGAGTTATACCTTTGTTTAAACATGCTCAGAGGCCTCCTTCCTCGTTGGCTAGAGGGGCACGAATCACTGGAGTGAGTGGGAGGGGGCAAGATCAGGTCGGGGGTGGGGCCCTTGGAGACAAATTGCCAACCTTTCATTTTGCTCATGACCATCTTGCCCTGCTGAGCTGGGAGGGAACACACTTGTGAACAGCTTGGGGGAGTGGGGTGGAGATTCCAGTGGTGGGAAAAGAGGGCTGGAGGGAATTATACCCACAAAACCCAACCCATCATAGCAGTTGATTATTTTTCTCGTTTTGAAAAACTATTTTGGGGAACTTTTTGCCTCTAAATACTCCAGGCATACTATTTTGCTGCTGGTTTTTAAATCACAAGAATGCTCTAATATTAAAGTCAATTTTAATAGATTAAAAAAATCCATTTGTATTCACATCACCCTAAACCTCAGCTGTTTTGACATTTCTGAGTCCTTGCACAGTCCTTGCCCATAAAATCGGGTAATGCCGCCAGCAAAAAATAACTTATGCATAATGCATTTTAGTCTCTAAACGAAATCAGATGATTTTAGATTTAGGAAAGCTTGTATCAGTGAATGTGTTTATATTTCACTTTCTCCTGCATTTCTACCTACCTCTCTGCATCCCCTCCCCCAAATTTGAAATAAAAACATTCTCTTATACAAGCCAACATTTTACCATGGCTTGTTTGTTTCTAGAAATTTTGCACCTTTCAGATCTTTCTACTGTTCCCCCCTACCTCCTCCCATTCCAGGAATTTTTGTCCCCAGTGGCTAACGGTGGCCAAAGTTGGAAGCTGGCTGAGAAGCAAGACCTCAGTGTAAATTTTGGCTTCATTACTTATTATTCACCATGTGTCCTTCAGCTTGGTTTCCTCATCTGTAAAATGATGACACTAATATTTATCTGAGAGGATTATTCTGAGGAGTAAATGAGAGAAAGTATTTTACATGATGCATTTATTTGGACCATTGGTTAAGTGGTAATTGTATTAATTTCCTAGGGATGCCATAACAAATTACCATAAACTGAACAGCTTAAAGCAGCAGAAATTTATTCTCTCACAGTTAAGGAGCCCAGAAATCTGAAATCAAGGTGTCAACAGGATTGGTTCCTTCCAGAGACTCTGAGGGAGAAGCTGCTCCAGGCCTACCTCCTGGTTTCTGGGGGTTGCTTGCCATGCCTTGGCTTGTAGCTACATCACTTCAGTTTGTGCCTCTTTCCTAACATGGGCTTCTTCCTTCTGTGTGTGTCTCTGTGTCCTATCCTGTTCTCATAAGGACACCACTCACTACATTTGGGGCCCACTCTAATCCAGCACGACCTCCTCTTAACTAATTACATTTACAAAGACTATTTGCAGATAAGCTACATTCTGAGGTTCTGGGTGGCCATGAATTTGGGGGGGCACTATTCAACCCCTACAGGAACCATCATTATGGAAGCATAAAGAATATGACCCACTGCTCTCCTCTGTGCTGGCAAAATCCTGCAGAGTGTCAAGGAGACCTTAGAGTGTCCTGAGGCTTTCCTGGAAGAAACACATTTTCTCTGACATCATAACAGTCCCTGTTTATAACGCAGCCCAAGGTAATTCACGGGCCTGCCCTGAGTCTCTCACTACCTTCTCTGTGAAATGGGAGTCACTCTATCGAGCATGATGTACTGATCGACCCTCTCCATGATGCCCACAGGATCCAGTAATAATAAATCATTGTCCGTGAGATTCCTTAGGGATGTGGGGAGAGCTGGCATGATTTTGGAGTTCTCATGCACACTCCATTCTCAACGGCCTCTGAATCAAACACTGACATGGAGAAGGAAAATAAATTCTTAGAGACTCCCTGGCCCTTGTAAGACAGAGGATGCCATGGCCAGACTGGGTCCTCCAAGGGGTGTCTGTCTTCTAAGGCATCACATTTCCCTCTCCCTGGCTCTTCACAAAGGCTGGGAGAAACCAGAAAGGAAGCCGAGAGACAAAAGAAAGAGAGCAGCGTTATTTCCAGAATGACAGAAGCAGATTTCATGGTTGTTTGCTGGTGGTTGTTTTCTTGGCTTTGAGATGATCTCGCATTCCTGTTTCCAGCTCTTGGCAAGAGTCTTCATTCTTGGGGAGTGACCGGGTTCCAGTGTTGCCCTGAGCTACGAGTTGAAGCCACAGACCAAGCTACTAAGTCCTTGTTTCCAGCACAAGGCTTTGTGCTCATGTCATTTTGCATCCTTTTTAAATCCGCAGTGGGACATGCACTACACCTAATCCACTTACCTGCTACAAGCAACGTGGCAGAGAATTCTCCACCTGAGACTTCAGTGCACAAGTTTTCTGTGACATTATCCGCATCACTGTCACCTGTGATCCCAGGGTTTCCCCTAATCAACTCAAGTCCCCTCACTGAGGCCTTCAGGGTGAACTGGCTGTCAGACACTGACTTTGAGGTAAGCACCATCTTACTCCCAATAGGAGCTGCTCACAAAGAGGGGTCCTGAAGATGGGGTGGATGGGATTCTGGATCAGTGATCATTTCCTCCTCTTTCCCTGGTTTAACTGCCCCTCTTGTAAGATCCGGGCATTCTGTTGGGGGCACTCTACAGCCCTCTGTGCTAGATGCCCCTATAGCTTTGGACTTTTTCTCCATTTAATTCAGTCCAAATGAACAATATGTTCACTTTGTTACAAATAAAAGGTTTGTTTCTTATTGCCAACCACCCTCACACGATAACAGGTGTTAGAGGTGCTGACAGTAACTGAATTCTTTGGGTGGCACAGTTTGTGTGATGATCTCCTTAAAAACGAGGCCCTGATGAATTTGTACCTGGTGATTCTTCTTTTCTATGATTCTGTAATTTTTCAGAAGGAAATTTATGAGGAGACATTTCATATGGAAGAATGCACCCTTAACAAAAATATAAGTCTGGATGTCCAGCCATACTATGTGAATGTTTCCTCTTAGACAATTCAGACCCCAATCATTCACATTCAAGAGCCATGCCACTGCTGCTGTTTTCTCGTTTGTCATTTGGGTCTTTTCCAAAGTTTTCACTTCTCCTTAGGCAGGACAAACCTGCTGATTGCATGTCTACTGGTAACTCTCAAAGGCCTTCTAAGGATGTCTTTACGGTCTAGGTGTCTGGACCCGCTTGTACTGCATTATCCCCCAGGCCTACCTCATTCCTCAATGGGTGTAGGGACCTCCCACAGTCATCATCAGCTTTGCCCCTGCTCCCACCTGCCATTGCTCTGGGTTTCTGGTGGGACCCAGTGGGCCTGCTTGGTCTAGGCTTGGTTGCCTCTCTGAGATACATAAGGTGTTCTTAAACCCAGCTGATGATTAGAGCCACTAGGGGAGCTTTCAGAAAGTGTGCATATCTGGGCCCCAGAGCAGACCTGTGGAGCCCAGGACTTGGAGGCAAGAGCCCAGCATCTGGTATTCTCTGCACCCCAGGGGTGGGCCCTCTGGTATGCAAGGAGCACACATTCAGGAAGACTTCACCTCACCATCCAGTGTACATTCCCAGGGCCCACATACTGCTTCTGTGACTTCCCTGCCTATCTACCTGCTCCCTTGACATCTGGTTCATCTCTGACAGCTGTTGCTTATCTGTGTCTCTAAGCCTTGCCAGTTGCTTACACTTACAGAGCACGTAGTATACACCGGACACTGTGGAAAGTGCTTAACATGTGTTTACTCTTGTAATATTCACAACAAGCCAATGATGTTATTTGTATGATTATCTCCTTTGTACAGGTGGGGGAAATGATGCAAAATTTAACAGAGAGGTGAGATAACGTGCCCTGGGTTGTACAGCTACTGCTGTGCTGAAACTGGAAGGCAGGTAGTCTGGTTTTAGAGCTCTCACTAATTTTTTAAAGAGCTCTATTGAGACATAATACACATAGCATATAATTCACCCGTCTAAAGTACACATGTCAGTGGTTTTTACTCTATTCACATACCATCAGCACGATCTAATTGTAGAATGTTTTCATCACCCCAAAACAAAACCCCAAGTCCATTAGCAGTCGCTCCCCTGTCTCCTATCCCCCCAGGCCCTGGGAACCACTAAACTACTTTCTGTCTTAATGGATTTGCCTATTCTGAACCCCTTCACATGAATGGAATCATATTGTATTTGGTTTTTAATGACTGGCTTCTTTTCACTTAAGCATAAAATTTCAAAGGTCATACATGTTGTAGCATGGATCAATACTTCAGTCCTTTTAATGGCTGAATAATATTCCACTGAATGGATATACCACATTTGTCTATTTGCTCATCAGGTGACAGATATTTGGGTTATTTCCACTTGAGAGCCCTCATTCTCAGCCTCTTATAGTCTATAGCCTTTAATGATGAGGATGACCAAGCTATTTCAGATTTTCAGATGTTCTAAAGCACATTCAGTGGCTTCCCTGGTGGTCCACTGGTTAAGAAGCCGCCTTCCAATGCAGGGGACTTGGGTTTGATCCCTGGTTGGGGAACTAATATCCCACATGTCACAGGGCAACTAAGCCTGCACGTCACAACTACTGAGCCTGTGCACTCTAGAGCCTGTGCCACAACTAGAGAGCCCACGTGCTGCAGCTACTGAGCCTGCATGCTCTGGAGCCCGCACACCACAACTAGAGAGAAGACCATGCGCTGCAATGAAGAGCCCGCGTGCTACAGTGAAAGATCTCGCATGCCACAACTAAGACCTAACACAGCCAAATACATACATACATACATACATACATAAACATTAATTTAAAAAATGAGGGCTGTTTAAAAGAAAAAAAAGCACGTCCACATCCTGGTCTCTTAATTGTTACTACTAACACTGATATTATCACTATTAAAATTGCAAAACCCTATTCTAGAAATAACATCACAAAGAGACAGCAAGGTTAACTGCTGATTTGTCTGAGATCACAGAGCCAGAGAGAATGAAATAAGAACTTGACTCAGGTCTTCCCGTTCCCAGTGTCAGGCTCTGTCCCCTACACTGCCCTGCACATCTACTCCTGCTTGCATGAGCCCCCAAATCCTCTGCTATCATACCTGCCCTTCCCACATTCCATGTGTGATTCAAGCAGGGCTGTCAGTCGAGGAGGAGTTCTATCCCGTTCCTGACCTCTAGGAATGGAGAATTTCTGAGCCTCTCCACTGATCTAGGTCACGTGTTCAGTGTACAGTCCCAGTCCTGGTGCCCTCCTGGCACCACAGCCAACAGCTGCCCAGGACCCCGTGTCGGTACTAGGATGGGCCACAGGTTCACACGTCCTGAAGCTGTTCTCAAGAATTTGTTGCTGCTCTCCAGAAACTACCCAGTATTATCAACCATCCCCTGCAAGAAGTCACTATTCTCCGACCCAAACTGCTCACAAGGGCTGTTCCTACAGAACACAACAATGCCATCTCTGTGGCAGAACCTGGCTCCTCCTTGACCCTCTGCAGGGTGACCTAGCCATAAGGTTCTGGGGTCTCTGGCCCAGAGGTCTGGTCACTGTTGGCCTTGGGACTCAGTCATGCAGGGCTTTCTGAGGGTGACCTCCAATCATGCCAGAGGCAGGCTGCCCTACTTTTGGACAGAGCTGCTGAGACTTCAGGGATGGGGGGTTAGGTGGATTAGTAATGCTGATGGTGATGATGATGACGACAAGTCACATTTATGGCGCATTTACCGTATGCCAGGAGTTCCCCTAAACATTTTGTGAACGCATTCATTTAATCCTCATAACAATGCTATGAAGTGGTACGCTATTATTACTTACATGTTAAAGGTGGGGAAACTGAGGCATAGAGAGGTTGAGCAACTCGCCCAAGTTCACACAGCTAACTGGTGGCAGACTTGAGATTTCAGGTCAGGCAGGTTGGCCCCAAGAACACTTGTTCATCGCCCCCAAGCCGTGCTGCCTCACTGTTGCCTCCCAAGAGGGATATCCAAGCCTCATCCAGCAGCGCATGTGGCTCACCTCTGGAGCAGCACCAAGAAGGAGAGCTCCGAGGAGTCAGGGAGGCGGGACTAACGGACATCCACGAGAGCTGTAAGGGCAGATGCTCTCTGAGGCTGCGTGGCGGCAGCGCTTGCCCCCCTGCCATTGGCCCATCTCTGAGCTTAACACCGCTCTGTCCTCATCTGCTGTCGTGAGCTCTGTGGACCTTCTAAATTTGGTCAGCCTTGTCCAGAACAACCTCAAACTTAACACACCTAAAACTAAACTTATCGTCTTTTAGCAAAACTCTGCAGCCAGATTGCCCACCATCAGAGAGACTCCACCACTCCCAGCTGTGACCTTTGGAGTTCCTTCTCCTCCCTGCTCTGGTCTCCTGATGTGTGAAAGGGGGACGTTTTTCTAACCTATGGTTATTGCGATGATTAAATAAAATACTCCACAAAATGTCTTGGCCAGAGCCTTGCACATGAACATTTAATTAATGCTGGTAAAGACAACAGCAAAAGCAACTTTTCCATGTGTTGGCAGCAACCTAATTCCTTTGGTTCCAAGATATAACATTTTAGACCTTTTTTTTCTGGCGGTACGCAGGCCTCTCACTGTTGTGGCTTCTCCCCTTGCGGAGCACAGGCTCCCAACGCGCAGGCTCAGTGGCCATGGCTCACGGGCCCAGCCGCTCCGCGGCATGTGGGATCTTCCCGGACCGGGGCACTAATCCATGTCCCCTGCATCGGCAGGCGTACTCTCAACCACTGTGCCACCAGGGAAGCCCTAGACCTTTTTTTGACTGTTCTATTTTCTTCCTCTAGGGTGTTAGAGCCAGGCCCCAAGGAGAAAGGCTGTCAATAGGTAACATTGGGGTGAAGGATCTGCAAGCATGGAGTTCAGGAGAGGACTCCAGGCTTAGGGAGCTGGAAGCTAGGGTGTAAATCAGGAAGCACAGAGGACCATTGTGACAGGGGCAGCTCTGGTGGATACACGTTCACTGAACAGTTTTCGACATCTAATGATAATGAAACTCAGCGTTTGCTGGGTGCTCGCTCAGCACCAGACAGGGATCAAAGTATTCCATGGATTAGCTCATGGAGTCCTCCCAGCAACTGCAGAAAGCAGATGCCATTAGTATCCCCACTTTACAGATGGTAAAATTGAGGCACGGAAAGGTTAAGTAATGGGAAGGCTGAGCTTTGAAGCCGGTCAGTCTGGCTCCAGAGTCTACACTCTTGACTCCTATGTTATGCTGCCTCTCACCTCCCACGTGCCAAGCAGAAAGACAGGTCATCTCCACTTGTGTGGAGGCCGGGCTGACCCTGTTCATTGGTGGTGACAAGATTACTGTGTTTTCCCCTCTCAACCCTCCTCCATACGTGTCCCCTCCACTGCATGTGCTCATTCACATCTGTGGCCATCCTCTCCTCTCATAATCAATCCAGATGGTACAAAGTCAAATACAATGCCCACCACCTCCTCCATGAAGTCCTCCTCGACTAAACACATCTCACAATGAACTTTTTTCCCCATGATTTTCCACAGTACCGTGGTCTAGCTCTTTGTTATAATACCTTGTATTATACTTCAGTTGTTTAACTAGGGCGAGAATTATTTACCTAACGATAGTCGTGTGGAAACAAAATCAGGGAACGGTCAGGTAACTTTCCCAAGGTCACAAAGAAGTCCAGTGGTGGAGACTGGATAGGAGCTAAGTGTTTTTCTCAGTAGAGGATACTGAATGCCTCCCTGCCTGGCCCCAGTTGTATTAATAACCAAAAGGTTCTTCTATGAGCATAAATTAAGATATTTATGAAATTTAGTCCTTGATATCTCAAAGGGCTCTGGGCCTTCTGGGAGCTCCACAGGCTAAGCTGGTGGCAGGGATGTGCATATAGATGTGAGAGGTCACAGACTGGCCTCCAGTTAACCTCAGCAGGGCCCTTCCACCATGGACCACAGGGGTTCCTGCTGGCAACAGTCTAGATTCCCGTGATATGTCTCTGGCCCTGGTGCTTGGTGCCCCTTCCACATCTCCACTCCAAAACACTTGTCTTGCACAGGACACATTTCTGACAGTGGAAGAATGTGTGGAAATGTACCAAAAACCCAAAGAGCCTGTTGGTGTAAGTAAATATCATTTCTTATTTCTGCAGATGTATCCTTCTCTTGTTTATCCTTAGATGTGGCCTTGGGAAACTTAGAGGGGAATGATGAGTCAAGACGTAACTTAACAGCAATCCCAGGGAAGTGCAGCATCTTATTCTTAAAGACAAGAAAATCAAACTTGTTCAGGGTAGCTAAGGGACTTGCCTAGGAGCCTACCCCAAGTAGTGACAGGTTTTAAATTTTTCGGGCTTTCCATCTCCAGTAGATGGAACTAGGATGTCTCCTGAATATTTGTCTTTCCTATGAAGAGCAGTAGCCCACAGAGGAGTCCCTTTAGTGAAGTGTCACGGGGTTTGTGTCAGAAAGACACAGGCAAAACCACCAGTTCCCCTGACAGTGAGCGAAAGATGGTTTCCAGGGTGCTGGTTGCCTCCTTCCTAGTAATATCCCTTTGCAAAATGTGTGCATACAAAACAGATCTTCTTTCACATGGTTACTAAGAATTGTGCATTTGCTTTTAGGTTGTTACCACCGGGAAGGAACAACTAGATTTTGAAACAGGACCACGCATATTTGATTTGCAGATTTGTGTGAAGGATGACGTGGGTGTCACTGACCTGCAGGTCCTGACGGTCCAGGTAACAGATGTGAATGAGCCGCCTGAGTTTCAAGGCAACTTGGCAACAGGTAAGACACACTGGGGTGTACGATGCAGCCCAGACGGTGGCATCAGGCAGGACGCTGGGTGACAGAGTGAAATAGAAAAGTAAATAAACAAGCAGCTGTTACCCTGGAAAAGGCAACTGCTTAATGAGTGGGGAATAAGTGAAATGTCCACCAGCCCAGGACTCCCAATAGTAACACCCAATAATTTACAAAGCCCTTTCCATCCATGGCTTCTCTTGGGCCTCTCCTGGGGAGGAACCTGGGGCTCAAGGACCTCAAGTGGATCATGATGGAGGAAACTGGGCTGAGCCCGTTTACAGGCTTAGCACTGGATACCGGCCATTGACTGACTGGTGCATTCTCTGCATGGATGCTGACCCCTCGAGGGGACTGTGTATTTGGGGTCTGCTACAGGGTAGGGACAATACAGGGGACCGGAGCATAGGGTAACATCCTGTGTGATCTCTCCCTGGCTCATGGCTTTGAAGGCCATCCATACACTGACAACTCCCAAGTCCACTGTTATTTTTGTTTGTTTTCTATTTTTTGGATTCAATCATCTTTATTAACCTATCAATGTCACATTTTATATCAGTATATACTACCTTGTTATTTTTTCAAAGGAATCTACTTTAGTACGTCATATTAATAGTAAAAAGTCAAATAAGATGGCTAAACATCAACCTAGCATATTAATGTCCTCTGGACAAGGCAAGCTAGAAACGCAGTCACTTTACACACATGTAAGGGTAGTGTTCCAAATTAACAAAGAAGCTGCTACACCAGCTTCACCCTTGAACTCCTGACTCAGATAAAAACTGTCCTACCCAACATCTCCATTTGGATGTCTAATGGACATCCATGATATTGTGATTTATAATAAGAAACATATATTTTGTCTTTGTCCCCTCCTGGCACAGATCCTAAAATCGTTGGAATGTCCTAAGTGATAAGAGTGATAAAGGTGTCTTTTCTTACATTAATGAGGTGACTTTTGGACCCCACCTAAGAATGGGTGTTGCCCACTAGAGAAACCAACCATATGATTAGAAGGTTGGACAGTGGAGAGGGGGGAGGGGCTGGAGATTGAGTTAAATTGGGTTCAGTCACTAATGGCCAATGATTTAATCAGTCGTGCCAATGCAATGAAGCTTCCATAAAAGCCCAAAAGAACAGGGCTCAGAGAGCTTCTGGGTTGGTGAACACGTGGAACCTGGGGAGAGTGGGTGCCTGGAGAGGACATGGGAACTCTCTGCCCCTTTCCCATACTGTGCCCTATGCATCTCTTCCATCTGGCTGATCCTGACTTATACCCTTTTATAATAACCCAATAATCTAGTAAGTAAAATGTTTCCCTGTGTTCACTAGACAGCAAACCCCTCTAGCAAATTATTGGAACCCGAGGAGGGGGTTGTGGGAACCTCCCATCTAGAGCCGGTTGGTCAGAAGCACAGGTGACCACCTGGACGTGTGATTGGCATCTGAAGGGGCAGGGGCTGTCTTGTATGATGGAGCCCTGCAGCTGTGGAATCTGATGCTATCTCTGGGTAGACAGTGTCAGAATCGAGTTGAGTTGTGGGACACGCAGCTGGTGTTGGAGAATTGCTTGGTCGTGTGGGAACCCCCCCAGACACACACTGGAACTGGTGTTAGAATCTGACATCTCAGACTTAATGTGCCCCCAAACCACTCTTGACTCCCGTCTCCCTCCCCACCATCCCAGCCCAAATCTGCTTCTCTCATCTTTCCCATTTTAGTTACTGGCAACTCCATCTTTCCAGTTTCATGGGCCAAAACCTCGCAGTTACCCTTGATTCCCCTCTGTCTTTCACACCCAACATCAAACCCATTAGGAAATCCTGCCAGCTTCTAAGTTTATGCAGAATCCAACCTCTGCCCAGCAACCCCAGCATGGCTCGCCGGGATCACGGCAGTGGCCACCTAATCGGTCTCCTGCTCTGCCCTTGCCCCCTCTAGTTGATTCTTCTTACGACAACCAGAGGGATATTCTTAAACATCGGTTAAATCAAGGCACTCCTCTGCTTAAAACCCTGCAAGAACTTCCCATCTCCCTCACAAGGAGAACCAGAGTCTCCCTAAAGTCCTATCAGATCCGATGAGCCCCTTCCAAACCCCATCTCCTCTCCAACACATCTCCCCTTCACTCCTCTGCTGCCGCAGTCCCGGCCTCCTCACCCGTCTGTGAATATCCCAGGCACGCCCTACCCCGGCATCTTTGCATCCACCGTTTCCTCTGCCCCTTCCCCTGCATCTCTGTCTCCTCCTTTCTTTAAGAATCTTGACTCCAGTGTCAGTGAACCTTCCAGAAGCACTCTATTTAACATGGTAACCCAACTCACCACATGCCTTATCCCTGATTCGTCTCCGTAACATTGCTCAATAACATTCATGTATTTCATTCATTTATTTTATTTTCTATATCTCCCCACTAGAATGCAGGCTTCATGACAGCAGGGTTTTGTGTTTTGTGAATGGCTGTACTACCAATACGTAGATCCGTGTTTAGTACATAGTGAGAACTCAATCAATATTTTTTTGAATGAAAGCCTGAGCAGTGATCAAAGCAAATATAAGCTGGAGCTTGGATGTAAGATGGCCTGGGTTTGAATTGTGATTTTATTACTTAGCAGCTGAGACAACCTCACAACTTCTCTGAGCCTGTGTCCTTGTTTGTAAAGTGGAGATAACTACAATACCTACTTTACAGGGCTGTTGTGAAGACGAAAGGAGGAAACGTAAGTCCTCAGCATAGTGTCTCCAAAAGAGTGAGTTAATGTGAACGTTCTCAGTCATCTCTCAGAAAGCTTCTCAGAAAGAGATGCCAGGACAGAGCATGGCGGTCCCTCGGGCAAGCCTGGTGGTGCTAGTGACCCTGTCTGCTCCCTCTTCACCCTGCCGGCCGAGAACTCTGAAGTGGACGGAATCCATGTGTGGTCCCTTTCCTGAACCTTTGTAGCCCTCCCTCTCCTTTTTTCCATATTCTCTCTGTTCCACTATAAGGCCTCTCATTTCAGGGACTCATTTCTGCTGAGATGCTAAGTGCACTTGAGGGGTGACCTAGGCTCGGTTTAGGAGGAATTTGCACGTGAAAGTGGATCTGGAACTCACACTGGAGGTTCCCACTGGGTTACTTTCCACCTCTCTATCCTTATCACTCCCCTCCCCCACAAACAACAGTACCCTAGTTACCTCTCAACCCGGGAGATACATAAAGACTTGACACCAGCTTGGTCAATCCTAGCTCTTTCTTAATTCCCATAAATGGATCCACCCATGCAAGCTGGTCAGTGGTCTTACTCATGGCCTTAATCACTGCTTTCTTCTTTCCCCCAGTGCTTGGCTCGATATGGCTGTCCTGGTTTGGGAATTCCTCATTTGTTTTATTTAATAAAATGTTTCTTTTTTCCCCTTTGCATGCCGGTATAGGTCTAGACCTCTACATAGTGGAAGGAGCAAAGCCTGGATTCATTTACCAGGTGGAGGCCTTCGATCCAGAAGACACAAGGCAAAACATACCCCTCGGTGTAAGTCTCCTTGCTAAACTGCAGAGGGGCCTTTCTGTGTGGTCTTTGACACAGGAGCCTGGAGTCTCAGCGGGGTGGGCTGGGTGGGGGCAGTGGGAGGAATCTGCTGTCCACTGCCAGGCACAGAGCTCCGGGGAGGCTGGAATGGGTGAGGGGCTTCTGGGGACAAACACCCCACATTGGATCCATGGCTTTGTGTGATCCTGGACAAGTTCTTAATCTCTCTGAGCTTCAATTTCTCCATCTATACAATGGAAGAATAATAGTATAGCAGCTACCATAGTAGGGGGATGGTTAGTATTAGGTAACACACATAAAGCCACTTAGTCCAGTGCCTGGTGTATCAAAATTGTTCAATAGTTTTTTAATTCTAAGGTGATAAAAAACCAGCTATATTATTCTAAAAATAAGCATAAAATGTATACCTCAAAGGCAGGCATTAACACTTCCTTTTCAAGAGATGAAGACAAGCTGCTTGGAGCCTAGTTTTAAAAGAAAATTAGAAGACAGTCCCAGGAGTTCTGAAGAAAAGGAGGATTTCCACAGAGAAAAGCAGGAGACTGAGTCCTGCAGCATTGCCTCGTGGTTCAGTCAGACTGCTGATCCCCACCTTTTTAATCAGTTTCCTTAAGGGGGCTGCCAGTGGAGCTCTTGTAACCACTAACACTCAGGTCAAGAAGCCTCTTAGCTTATCCCTGGGCAAGGATGCCTCAGCTCCCAGCTCTGCCCACCGATGAGTGGGTGCACAGCTCCCAGCTTGTGTACCCAACGCAGCTGGGCAGCCCAGGCTGGAGAGGAAAACACCAAAGCTAATGCCACCTGTCTAATCTTGGAGCAGACAAAACTCCAGCAAACCCACTGTACAGAGAAGAGAATTCTTGAAATATGACACCTGGGGAATTGGCAACGCCAGGAGGCTGTCTCTGCATTTGCTGCATGATTTGCAGCTTCAACTGGACTACTTTCTCTAACAGGAGGGAGCTTTGGGAATGAACTCCAGAACCAATAGAATATGGTTCTACAGGGTTTGCAACAAAGCTGTTTTAAGATTATTGAACATATCTTAAGTTAGGGAATAATTTGTTATCATTGGAAGACAATCCTTCTGTCAAAAAAACAACCAATCAACCCATTCGTTCATCCAAGATTCTATCTGCATGAATAAGTGATTAATATGCAAACACTTAGTGGGTCCCTACTACCTGCTAAGAGCAATACTAGGTGCTTTAAATGCGTACTTATTAATAACACACTTGTTCTATAACTCACAAATGTGTTTGTCTGAAAGTAACAGAAAACTTAACCACAGTGGTAGATATGAGATTTGTTTTCCTTCCATAACAAGAAGACCAGAGGCAGGCACGCAAGCAGTCCAGGGCTGGCACAGCTGCTACCCTCAGCAACCTTGGCTCTTCCTATCTTTCTGCTATTTCATCCAGTGTATGTTGGCTTTGTTCTCCCTTTGTTAACCTCATGATTACAAGATGGCTGCTGTACCTCCAGGCTTTACCTCTAAGTATCAGGCAGGAAGAAGAAGAGAAAAAGAAAGCAGGATGGGGTACAGGATAAAGGAGGCAGGCCAACCCAGTCTGTCCCTTTTTTGGTGGGGAAACCAAGACCCTCCTGGAAACCCTACCCAGGGGTCTTCTGCTTACTTCTCAATGGCCAGAACTGTGTCTTATGGCCACTGTTGCTTGGTGGTGACCAGGGGAAAAGGGATTCTGGACGGACATTAAGTCAGCAACCCAAAGCATAGTACCACACTTATACATTTAGTTCATTTCAACATTTACCAAGAATCCACTATGTGCCAGGCTTTCTATTAGATGCTTTGGATACAAAGACGAATAAGACACATCTTTGTACCTCAAGAAGTTTACAGTCTGGATGGGAGACATTCATGCGTACACCAAATAATGATAATTCAATAAGATCATTACTATAAAGTTTGTACAAGATGCAGTGGGGGCAGAGTGGAAGGAATCTCGGCTGTGAAGAAAAATATTTATTTTTAAATCTCCATTTCAATATATATTTCGAAAATTAGGCAGAAGGAACAAGGTCATGGCCCTTTCAAAAATACCTCCTAAGTCAGGTTGTTACCGTTTCAGATGAAGGGAAGCAGCCCAGGTGGGGAGCAAATACAGTAGGTGTTGCTCCCTTAAAAGAAAATGTAATGCCATCCAAAGTTATATCGGAGAGCAGCTGCAGACCCTTGGAACCTGGAGCCGGGTGGCTGCAACTGTGGCTTCTGCAGTGAGTTTAGGATTGTTTGGAGAGGGGGCACTGCAGCAGAAATCGTTAATGAAGTATTTAACACCTGTGCTGGAACTGATAGCTACACAGAAAGTCAACAGCCAGCCCTCAGGAGCAGTGAACATAACCTAGAAGGAACCTTTCTCAGACTAGCAAAAGGTAATAACAGTTCAGGAAGTAACATGCCACGGCCTTTGTACACAGATATTTTATTCTGCCCGCTTGGTGGTACTAAATGATATATTTTGCTCCCTACAAGGAGAAAGGAGATGGGTTAATTTGCTATTGACCAAACCTGTGCTTCTCAACCTTGGCTGTAAATTGAAACCACCAGAGGAACTTGCAAAAGCACAGAGATCTGGGTCCCACACCCTAAGAGTCTGATGTGATTGACCTGGGGTGTGGCCCAGGCATCAGGTTTTTAAATCACCCCACCCAGTGATCTCTTGTGCTGCCAGGGTTGAGAACCGCTGCTTTTTTTTTTAATCGAAGTATAGTTGATGTACAATATTATAGGTTAC
The DNA here is from genome assembly GCF_003031525.2 of Neophocaena asiaeorientalis asiaeorientalis. Classification (NCBI taxonomy): domain Eukaryota; kingdom Metazoa; phylum Chordata; class Mammalia; order Artiodactyla; family Phocoenidae; genus Neophocaena; species Neophocaena asiaeorientalis. Next base: position 360,572 of record NW_020172179.1, read on the forward strand.
AGGTGTCCAATATAGTGAATCACCATTTTTAAAGGTTATACTCTATTTAGAGTTATTATAAAATGTCAGCTACATTCCCCGTGTTGTACAATATCTCCTTGTAGCTTATTTAATACCTAATAGTTTGTACCTCTTAACTCCCTACCCCTAAATCGCCCCCTCTTCCCTCTGCCCACTGGTAACCACTAGTTTCTTCTCTATATCTGTGAGTCTGCTTCTTTTTTGTTATATTCACTAGTTTGTTGTATTTTTTAGATTCCACACTAAGTGATATCATCCATTACGTGTCTTTCTCTGACTTATTTTACGGCTTTAAGACACTGTTTCCCACACTCCCCAGGTCTCTCCCTTGGAGTTTTGGATTCTATGGGTCTGAGATGGGGCCAGGAATCTACAGATTTGCCAGATACCTTGGGTGACTGTTCTGGTCAGAAAGGCTGGGAACACTGGTTTATGAGTGCTTCTCACTGGGTGTTCAAGACCCTGCATGAGAACATACCTAGGATGCTTCAAAAATGCAGATTCCTAGACTCTGCATCGGAATGCTGAATTGGACCACAAACTTCCCAGGTGATTCTGATGTATTCTGCCCTTGGAGAACCACTGACCTGAGTAAACAAGCACAGACTTTAATAAAATACCAAAGCATGTGCAGGAAGCCACCTGGGCTTGGTTTGTGCCTGTCATCTTACCTGGTGGGTTCCAGGAGTCACCTTGCTCATGGCAGCGACTAGAGGAGGAAGGATAAATTAAATATTAGCTCTAGGACACTTCCGGAACCTGCAACTCTTTTACAACAAATCCTCCACCCTCATCCAGCTTAATAAAGTGAAACTGTTTGTCACAGATTGTGCAAAATTGGGGCTAATACAGAAACCACTGGTATTTGCTCCCTCCCTTTTAAAGAAAGTTCTAAAGCATGTGGTTGTACATTGTTTGGGCCTGCACTGCCCAATAGAGCTAGACTGTGAGCCAGAAATTAGTGCTGTGCCTTTAAATGTTCTAGTAGCCCCATCAAGAAGGTAAAACGAAACAGATGAAATTCATTTTAATACAGTTGAACTCCATATATCCAAACTATTATCATTCCAACATATAATCAACATAAAAATGACTCGTGAGATATTATACATCCTTTTTTTCATAGTATCTCTTCGGACTCGTGTATTTTACACTTAAAGCTCATCTCCTTTTGGACCAGCCACAGTGCAGATGCTCTGCGGTCACAGGTGCCCGTCGCTGGTGGCCTCTGTGCTGGACAGTGTGGCTGGGGCCCAGCATTCGCTCCCCTGCCGGTACACCTTCTGTGCTGTGATGGGTGCAGATGGAGGAGGCTCAGAGGCAAAGCATCAGGACACAGAGATGCGCAGGACGGTCCCTGTGTGAATAATTAGATTTACTGGCATTTCTGCCTGCCCTTTCTCCACCTCCTGAAGGAGGCTCTCTGCGGCCCACTCCCTCCCACCCAACTCCCACACTCCCCGCCCCTCATGCTTGGAAATGGCCACCGTGTCTGCAGCAGAGCTTCCTTGGAGACTCGAAGGACGACGTTAATCAGTTTCGCAGCTGGAGGCAAAGTGATCTAGTGCAGCAATTCTTCCATTAAGGGGCTTTCTCTTGGCCTTTCCATTAGGGAAGGACTTTTGCATAAAGTGAAATGTGCTTTGTCTCCACCAGGGCAGACAAAGGATGAAATTAAAAGAGCAATAACCTTGCTACCAGCTGGGCTACCAGGAGGGCAGCAGGGGAAGCAATTCTCTCTCCACCTCCATCTTGCTCATGGCTCTGAGAAGTGGCATCACCTTGCAATCTTCCTGAGAGTAGAGTGATCAGCAGATGACTGTCAGTCCCACTGGATGGAAGTTTTCAGGTCCCCTGAGCAGCCCCCTATTTCCTGGCGAGGGAAGGATCTGAGGCCCTCGCCTGGGCCAGGTAATGCCAGTGAAAATCAAGGGATTCTGCTCATCCCCTTCCACCCACCCACACACACCCCTACTATTCACTACCCCCCGGGCATCTGCCTAACTCAGGAGTCTCCGCTGGAAGTCTTTACAAAACGCTTTATACTCCAGGTTCTCGTGAGAATGCTTGAGAAGGGAACAAGCAGTGCTATTTGAAAATCCCCACTCCAAATACACCACCACTGATGACGGTTCACACGTCCGGAGAGATACTTCCTCAAATAGAAGGGCATCATTGTTCTCAAGATTAGTGACGCCTGAATCAAAGAACAGGACCCAGGCTGACCACAGAAAAAGACTGACAGAATACAGGAAGATCTGCAGCTTCCTCAGTAAAGGATTGCATCCTTTACATATCTACAGCATGTCGCATTTATACATGTGGCTCTTCTTAAAAACAAATATTTGTCTATAACCCACCTAGCTCACCCTCATGATAATAACACACACAAGCAGAGCCCAGTTAAGGGCTTGCAGTAGGTTTTTTTATGGTAGCTGTTTTCTTCCTCCTAGGTGCCCTTCCCTCCCACTCCTGTCCCCCCCCTCCCACCTCTGAGCTGCTTTGGGGTGGAATAGAGGGAAAAGAGAGGAATTGAGGCTTTTATAAAACATTCAGCTTACACTGAAAAATAATAGGACCGTGGCGTCATCTTTATAACTTGCCCTGGCCCAGTAGAGAGATGCTGCCTGTCTGGGCCCTCTGGGTGGGCTTGGGGGCATGTTCTCAGTGGCTGGTAGGGTCATTGGCACTCCCCGAACTTGGGAGGAATAAAGGTCCTGCTTCCCCCTGGAAACTTGGCCCCTGGAAATTGACTGCTCTCTTCCTTCGAGCTGGGAGGCTGAATTCTTGTCGCTTGATTCCACTGCAGGCCCGAAAGCAACCGAGGGCTGCAAATCAGCACAGGTTAGATCATTATTCGCCCGTGACTCCAGCTGTAGCGGCGGGGGCGGGGGGCGGGGGGGGGCCGGCCCGGGGGGGATCCCCAGGGAGCCTGACATTTCAGGAAACTGGGCCAGCTCCCTCGCAGCCTTTTTTCTCTCCGTACCGGTGGCACAATAAAGGATGAATGGGGCAGGAAGCCTGCTCATCGTTCTCCACCCCGAAGCTCTGTGTCCGTGAGCAAAACATTGCCGCCAAGGGGCTGCAAAGAGAGAAACCTGGGGTGACGGTAAAGGAATATTCCCTGCGGGGACGCTCGAGAGCTTGTCTGACAAGCATTTGTTCACAGAATTGATCTGATTACTCAGGACTTTTCTTAGCTAGTATTGGAGCAGAGAGGGGCTGCCGTTGCTTTTCATCCTATTTAATTTCTGTTTTCCAAGAACGAATATCAAGGGAGCAGCTTTGATTAAACAAGCCTTTAAAAAGGGAAGAGAATGCCAGGTTTTACAGAAAGCTTTGCTGAGTCGCTGGCAAATGGCCACATGACATAATATTTTTAGTCTATGGATATTATCTCCTTTCTAAGTACCAAACTGCTATTCCCATTAACAGAAGCTCGTAGGTTCTGGGATAAAGGAAATTAGCCTGGCTCTAAAAGAAAAAAAAAATCGGGATTCCAGGAAATCAGCCTCTTAATAAAAATTTAAAAGAAATTCCCCGTGTTCTAATCCTACAGCTCTCTACCCTTTCTGTCTGCTGCTGTTGCTTTTTTCTTGCTTGCTGAGACTGGAGGACGATTTCATACCCAAGTCCAGCATTACCAAATTGAAACAGACTTTTTATAAAGGTTGGCAACGTTTTTGTTGTTGCTGCCTTTTTAAGATCCTTTAAGGTGGGAATGGGGGTCTCAGATGGGAAATACGCGAGAAGAAAGCCCCAATATTGAACATTTAACAAATATTTATTGAGCACCTAGTATGTGTTAGGCATAGGGATAGAGCAGTGAATAAAATGAAGCCCCTTCCCTCATGGATCTCACATTCTAACTGGACAGTAGTAGTTAACATACATGGCCAGCTTACCTCTGCTAGGCACTGTTCTAGAACTTTACGTGATCTCCCCATGGGGCATGCCTTATTATTATTCCTCTTTGTTGCACAAGCTCTCATAAAATGGTAGAACCAGGATTCAGATTCAGCAGTCTGGCTCCAGCCTGGATCCAGAGCCACTTCACGACTCAACTGCCCGAATGTGTGACTCATGTTCCGGATGGGTCTAAGAGGCCGCCTTCTCTGTTGCCCTAATATCCTGTATTTATCCCTCGTGGAGCACCTGTCCCACATCTTCTTTGTATGTTCCTTCGATTGACCATCATCTTTGGCAGAGCAGGGCTGTCTGTCATCTCCATATCCCAAGACCTTGCACTGTTTGGGAAACAACCAGCTCCGGGGACCTATCTCCTAGAGCGTTTTAAAACACATGTGGAAAGGCATCCCGATTCAGGTGCATATAGTAAATGCCTTGCCAGGGTCTCTGAACTCTGCCATTCCAGCACATCCAGCTTGAGCCTCTGATATGTGGATATGTGAGGATTCTCTGCAGGAAAGGCTCTGCTCACAGAGCCAGGACAGCTCCACGTGCTGCCAGCTGCAGGCCCAGGCAGTGAGCTGGAGAGTTGGTGGGGGGGGCTTGGGATTTAAACATCACACCTCTAAGTGCTGTCAAGGTGCTTATACAATTTGGAGGGCGGAGTAGCTGGGAGAAGGGCACTTCTTGGCATTGCCCAAATATTCCCTCTTAAAAATGGGTTGGAAGCACCTAAGTAACCAGCAAGAAAGACTTAGTAAAATAAGCCCTTACAGAAGAAGGCCATATCGTCATTAACCAACCAGTCTATAAAATGAGACAAGAATATGGGCCAATGCTCAAGCTATAAATAAAAAGAACAAAATATTATAATTGTGGTTAGAACATCATCTCAATTTTTTGGAGGGCGTATGTTTGCATAGAAAAGAACAGAAGACGTCATGAAAATGATGAGATTTTACAGGTGATTAATATTTTCTTTTTTAGACTTTTCGGTCCCAGTTTTTTGGTTAAAAATATGTTCATTACAATTGGAAAAATGTTATTAAATAATAAACAGACAGTAAACACTTTAAAAAATCGTTTAAAAATCTTACATTGGCCCCAAAGGAGAGCTTTCATCTATTTTCTGTGCATTCTGTCTCCTCTACGGGGAGCTCAGCTGCGATCACAACACAGCAAATCACTGGGTTGGAAAGCTCGGCTGACGTTTCCTTTGATTCTAGACTTCAGGGGCTGTGGCTCTGGTTGCATAACCTCCACTTATGATCTGATCCAGAGATCATCCCTCACCCTAGTGGGAAATAATGAAACCTTCTGCCCTTAAAGCCCTTTGGAACAGATGGCTATAAATACGTAAGCCTCACGTGTTGCCGTGCAGCCCTTCACGTTTTCCAGTGTGCCTTCCGATTTAATCCTTACCATAATGCGGACGAGCTGCTGGTGGTCTCAGCCCTAAGTTACAGGCAAGGAAGGGACTTGTCCCAGGTCCTGAGGTGAGAACCAGAGCCTGGACTCAGCTCCTCTGATCCAGGGCCTTCCCCTACTTCTTGACTCCACGATGGGAGCAAGGAAGCAATTCTGACAAGCGCCTGTGGACGGACAGGGGTGGGCCTCCTATGGGCTGGCCCTCAGTGGGATGTGCAAAGAAGCCTGTGTCCTTATCAGAGCAACTGGTGCTGGGCAAGGGGTCCTCAAGAGAGCTGGGCTAAGCACTGGGAACCAAGGAGGACAGACCCTCAACTCCCCAGGATGTGCAAAGGCTTGACCAGAGGCCACGGCCCTGAGATGGGATGTTAAAAAACGCGTCTACATCCCAAACCAGCTTCCAACTTGGACTCTAGTACCTGCTAAGGTTCATTCTCTCTAACACTTGTCTCTTTCCTTTTCCCTGCCATCATTGTAATGAATGATGCTTTGTGAACATTTTCACACCACACCGTATCCTGAGTTCTTTTAAGGAAAGAGACCAGATCGTATTTGCTTTAGTACTGCCCTATTTCCTAATGCATGGGAGCTGTGTTGAAACAGTGTTGGTTAAAGCCAAGACACCAAATCAAAGCCAGAAGTTGTCCTGGGAAGCAGAAGTGAGAATACAGTGATGGGGATAAGTATGCTGGACTCAGAAGCAGGGAGCTCTTTATGCGTATTTTCTGTAATTGAAGCAGGATCCAGTGACCAGCTTCTCAGGGTGTAGCCGATCAGGGTCAGAGGCTCAGACCAACTGATCCAGAGCCTTCTTGAATCAAGAACCATTAAGCCTGAGAACTGCCTATTTGGGCCTCATCCTGATACATCAAAAATGTTGCGCGAGGGCTTCCCTGGTAGCGCAGTGGTTGAGAATCTGCCTGCCAATGCAGGGGACACGGGTTCGAGCCCTGGTCTGGGAAGATCCCACATGCCGCAGAGCAACTAGGCCCGTGAGCCACAACTACTGAGCCTGTGTGTCTGGAGCTTGTGCTCCACAACAAGAGAGGCTGCGACAGTGAGAGGCCCGCGCATTGCGATGAAGAGTGGCCCCCGCTCGCCGCAACTAGAGAAAGCCCACACACAGAAACGAAGACCCAACACGGCCAAAAATAAATAAATAGCGTGCCCTTTAAAAAAACAAAAAAAAAAGTTGCACGGGCCAAGAATATAAAATGGGAAGTGAACAAACTCATCTCTTGGGGAAAGCTACATAGGTGTACTTAGTAATATTTTTTTTCCTTGTTTTTTAGTATTTCCTGATTTCCCCTTCAAAGAGTTTCAGAATGTCTGCTAATGGGACCCTCTTCTCCACAACAGAATTTGACTTTGAAGCAGGACACAGCAGGTAGCCTTTGCCAATGACTTTGCTTGAAGTACCTTTTATCTGAGTGTCCAAGGAACAGGCCTAGTGCAGACTGAGGGCAGCTGCGGAGGCCCTGAGTGGTCTGTTGCCTTGCTGCTAGGTTCAGAGGGTAGTGAGCTCCAAAGAGGGATCAGGAGTAAGGCCATTATCTGAAGGCCTCCTTCCCACCCAAAATCTACATCTCTGGATCACAAGAGCGAAGGTGTGGGAGGGGGCCCCTGAAGCATCCGGAGGACTGCCTCAGATGCCCTTCTGGCTCTGGAGAGGCAGCTGTCAGAGCTGTTCGCCGACATCAGAGCAGAATGGTGGAGGTGAGCAGGCCTCTGGGGAAAGAGATGAGGAGTAGCCAGGGTTTGAGGGTGAAAACACACAGGCCTTGGGGTCCACACAGGTTTGGCTCTGGGATCTGCAGCAGGTGTGAGAAGCAGTGCTAGTTATCTAATCCATGGCAGCCTCAGTTTCCTTACGTGGGTGGATGAGGCACTTTGCCAAGATAACGGGAGGGAGGATGGAGAAAGGGTGTGCAACGTGGCGGGAGGGAGATGGCAGCCATCAGTAATAACTATAGGATGAGAAATGGAGGGGTGGGGTTTTAGAGATGAGGAAAGAAGGGTAGACCTAGCAGATCTGACTCTGAAGGGGGATATGGAGGGGTTGGCCAGAAAGGGGACGGACACTTTCCTCCCTCCCTCCCCCCGCCCCATTTGCAGTCATGTCAGCAAAGCTTGACTCCCTGACTTGGGCTGTTTCCTGACAGGTACCATCTCATCGTGGAAGTGAGAGATAGCCAAGGGCTCAGAGCCTCCATGGAGCTGCAGGTGAACATCGTGAATATCAATGATGAGATCCCTCGCTTTACCAGGTAGGCCTGAGGGCTTGGGAGGGGGTCTCCGTGGGCCGGGGGGTACCATGTCTCTTAAGTGGCTGAGCTGCCTCAGACACGCTTCATGCAAGGCAGAGGGCTGCCCTTTGCTCTGGCCTGGAGGAGAGCTAAGAAGCTCATTTACCTGGACCTCCAGACTTAACATCTTCCACCTCTGTTCCCCCCGTCTCCACACCCCACAGACGTGTGCACCATGGAATTCTGGGTATGGTGGGGAAGCGGTGGAGGCTAGACACCACGCCCCTGGTGCAAGGCTTGCCACTGGGCACATGCAGAAGGTAGAAGGCGGGTACTCGTAGGATAGGAGGCTCACCGCTAATAACAGCAGAATCCTAGAGCACGTCATCAGTCCAGGCTCCATAAAGCCCACTGTCAGGAGGTCATCCTCTCCGACTGAGGAAAGGGCTGTCTCGATGGTGCCTAAGGGGCCTGCCCACTGCTGGGTGCTCTAAGTTTCCTCCTGTTGTGGTGGATTCAGAAAGGAGATCTGCCTTGTCTGGCAGCTCCTCCATCCAACAGACGTGAGGAAGGTAAGTGAATCTGGTAGAGGCAGCCTGGGGGAATGTGCCCGGCACCTGCCCAGGCACAAAGGCGAGACCAGAGCCTGTCACAGACAAGGATTTAGGAGGGGGAGATGGGATTCTGAGCTGGCATGTGACCCTGCAAACAGCCTGGTTACTGGTTACAAGACTCCACCCCCCACCGTACCCCACAGTTGCTGAGCCAGGCTCAGGAACCAGCCACAAGAAAACTGGCAAACTCCCCTGCCTGGGTTCACTGTATTCACGGAATACATTCAGCTCGGGAGACTCCACCAACCAAAAGCCACTGGGCCCCAGACCTATGTAGAATGCTTGCAAAAGTATTCTGAGATTGAGGTATTAAAGCAACTCCACTCACAGGCTAACCAAGTGCCTTTTGGCAAAACACACCACAATTGTGAAACTTCTGGACGTCATCACAGTCTACAGCCCAGTTGCTGAGTGTCAACATGGAGGGAGCAGCAGCAGAGGCACTCCCACAAAATGCTTGCTGCCGGGTTAAGCTCAGCAGGACGGTGCAGTGCATTTCTGCTGACGGGCTCTTCCAGGAACACAGTACAGGCAGCTTATAAATAATTGTGACATCCCAGCCTGGATTCGGACTCAAGTATTGGCCAACATAGCAATGCGGATTCATCAGTGATCCCCCAGAGGAAGGCAATGGCGGTGGGGCTAGAGCTGACACGTTCTGTGATGCCCTCTCCACACCCCCAGTCTGTGAGGTGGGAAAGCAGACTAATGGGCCTGCAAAGGGGAAAATAATCAGTTCGCCCAAGGGGCAGAACGTGTAGGCCATCTGGTTTGGACTACATCTTCCAAAATAAAGCAATTGGCCTCAGCAGAAAGAGAACATGACCTTGGCTGTTTGTTGGGATCCCTCAGAGATTGCTCCAGAACTCTGGTTCTCATTTTTGGTTTGAGAGATGAACCTGTTAGGCTCCATCCCAGACAAGGAAGCATGACCTCTGTGACTGTCTAACCATTTTTATAAAAAACAGCCGACTTTATTTCAAACAGTGTTCCCTGAATGTTGGTAAGGATGGGTCTGGGAGAGCCTGTGATCTAGAAGGATGTGTGGCAGGATTTGGGGCAGGATGGCTGCCCTACTTTGCCAGGGCTGCTCAATTAGAGCCAAGCTAGTCCCTCAGCCATCCTCACTTTCAACAGGTTTGCTCAGTTTCAAACTAGGTACTAATTTTGAGGGTTTCCTGGTTCTCTTGAACCATCATCCTTCTTTTCTCCCAAATCAGTGCTAGGACTAACCATAAGTTATTTAATTCAGGATGAACAAAATTAAATCCTCAAATGGACTCAAGTAGACTGAGTTTGAGTGTGAAGTTAGAAATGCAAAATGTGGAAACAACTCTTCTATCTTTACTATTTGTTAAGGTCCTGCAATGAAATACAACCAAAGCAAGTACTATTTCTGCTGTTGAAAATGCCTCACCATTTTTCTCCCGGGTGGTGACAAATGCTGAACGTTTCATGTTCTCGTGATATGCACTCCAGGATGCTGCCATTATGAAAGTCGGGCAGTTTATTATAAGAGTATCTGACTTACATTCACCCTCTACCTCGCAAACAGTGCTCGCTATTCTTGCAAAGAACTTAGTTTTAGAGTCAGGCAGGTGGGTCTTTCTCCCCTTCTGCCCATTTCTTTTGCATTCATTCACAGTCCTTTTCAACCTGGCGTGAGGCAGTGTAGACACACTTTATGGACTTACAGAAGCCATCCCAGGTCATCCCGGATTCACACCCTTTCCCCTGAGTGTGGTCCTGGATCCAGGCTCTGGTGAGCCAGTGTCACGGGGAGAAGAGTGTGGGAATTAGTGATATCAGAGCTTTCCCCTGTCGGGGGGGCTGCAGGGGTCCTGGCTTCACCGCATTTGAACAGATTTCTACTGTGGTTTGAGGATAACACTTCTAAGTTAAGTGATATTTTATACATACTTGGGTCTTGGATCCCCAAACCAAATAAACCACAGATTTTATCTTCTGCCAGGCTCAATATCAAGTCAGCCAAGGACAGGATGTTGTACCCGGGGAGTTGTGTCTTCACCAACAGCCTGATCAGTCCTCTTCACGAGGACCTGATTTCCCGGAGCGCCCAGTGTGGACTGGAGGAGCCCGCAGATGAGGGTCCTCAACAGCTGCACTCCTGACATTTGGAGCGGGATACTTCCTGCGGTGGGGCTGTCCTGGGCATCGTAGGCTGTTTAGCAGCATCCCTGACCTTGACTCACTACACGCCGATAGCAGCCTGCTCCTCTAGTTGTGACAAACAACATAATCGTCTGCAGCTGAGAACCACTGTCTTAGAAGGGAAGAAGGAGGGTGGGAGGGAGGTGATTTCTCTCCCAAGGTGTCCTCTGTCTGTCCTATGAGAGGCTGGGAGCCTCTGGCTGTCACCTCTGGTGACTCCTCATAATAGTCCTTCTCAAACTTTAAAGTGCTACCCCGCCCCCGACCCCGCACATCTGGTGAAACTCTGGCTCCTGATTCAGTGGTCTGGAGTGGCCGGAGGACCCAGCATGCTCAGGAAGGCAGTTAGGAAGGCGGGGACCACCCCTGGGGTAGCAAAGGCAAGGCTGTGGAGGTCGCACGGTGTCTTAGTGATCTCTGTTGGAAATTAACGGAAGCCCCTCAATGCAGCCAAAGGAAAAAATCCAATACGTGAGAAACAGGGTCTCTCACACAGTGGAATAAGGGCTTAGTCCAGCCTGGGGAGCCAGGTCCGTCCCCCTCTCTCCTCTGGCTCTGCTTTTGGTTCCTGCCACCCCGCCTCCTCAGCTGCCTCCCACTTTGTCCGTCCCTGGACCCACTGGTGGGCGGCACGGATTCCCTGACAACGGTGTGTGTCAGGTAAGTAAATGGACAAACGGCAGCTTCTGTGGGACCCCTGGTAGTGAGAGGTCCAGAGCACTGAGGTGGCTTCTTGGCCTGAACAAGATTACTGTCGCCCATCAATGGAGCGAGCCTACAGGAGGTCGCCCCAGGAGTGGGGGCCGGCCCAGGATCCCGAGAGCAGCCTGGCTGGGCAGGCCCTGGTTCCAGCTGTTCTCGGCCTGCCTCTGACTCCCCTGGAGGTCCCCGCCCCTTTCTCCTCCCTCTGGCCCTACAGATGATGGGACAGAACCACAGAGACCTTCTGAGCTCATGAAATGAACGCAATCCTTTAGATCCGAGGTAGAGTATTCATTCCCCTCTTAAAGACAATCCCACATGGGAAAACCCAAATTTAGGAAACTGGTAAATTAAAGATGACTATTTGTCCCACTGAAGTGATTTTCCCTCCACAAAAGGACTTCCTGCAGAGTTATTTTAAACAATAAGCTTCCTCTGGTACATTCAAAATTATTCAATTTACGCAGGTTGTGCAGTTAAAACCTCAAACATATCTGTCTGGTTTCGGGCCTTTTCCAAGGCAGCAGAGGTCTGAGGAAGGTGCATAAGTTAGCAGTTTGGGCTTACTTTGTAAGAAGTCATCCTTGGAGGGCAGCGCGCTGACCTTAGCTTCTGCCAGTGGAGCTCATTTCTCCCTTCAGAGAGCTGACCTCACGGTTAACGCAACTTGGAAAGGCATACACGTTCTGTGTGTAAATTCTGCCTCCTCAGAACAAAAAAAAAAAAAAAAGGGGTGGGGGAAGAAATAAAAAGTGAGCAGAGGCCCTGGGATAGAGAAGGTTCACAATGTAATTAGCTTCTGGGGGCAGCCATGGTGTGGGCATCAGGAAGTTATAGTTTTGGATATTGTGTCCAAAGGGATTTTTAAAAGAATTCAGGAAAATTCTGCACACGAACTGGGAGAAGAGAAGACAGCTGGACAGGCCGACTATCCTTATTTTAAAAGATGTTAATGCCAAGGCTGACCTGAAATGGCATCAGGCCTGCGTGGAGTCAGGGACCGTGGCTGGTATAAATCATTGCCATTGCAGCATGGCAACTTCTTTGCATCCACAGGGATGTTATCTGTGGCAACACAAAAGCCAGTCACCCCTCCTTTCAGCTGCTGAGCTCTCCCTCCCCAACACATTGATGCAACTCCAACAGCTCAGCGCTATATTTAGCACGAACTAAAATACCCACCTCCCAGACTCCACCCTCCTGTGCCCCTGAAATGAGCTGTGTCTGCTGTATTTCTGTTCCAGCCCAACGCACATGTACACGATTCCCGAGGAGCTGGGTCCAGGAGCAATTGTGGCCAATATCACAGCTGAGGACCCTGATGATAAAGGTTTTACCAGCTTCCTCTTCTACAGCATCACTACTGTCAACAGCTATTTCATGATCAATCAGTGTAAGTCACACACACACACACACACACACACACACACACACACATCCTTATGTGCATTCTTTAATTCAGCCATTTGGATTGTTTTACAAATATTTTCTCTGTCTTCTGGTCTGGGGCATGCCTTTCCGTCTAGACTATCGTAAGTTATCGGGGTAACAGGTGTATTTTTTCTTTTGGCCGCACCTCGTGGCTTTGGAGATCTTAGTTCCCTGACCAGGGATTGAACCCAGGCCCCGGCAGTGAAAGCATGGAGTCCTAACCACTGGACCACCAGGGAATTCCCTGTAATAGGTGCATTAAAAGCAGCTGGCATAAGGTTTGGGGACATTGAACAGGGCCCTGTGTCGACAGCTGTATCATCAGCTGTATCACCACTCCACCTTTGAGGCAGGTGGCCATCTAAGGATGGATGAGTTCACTATCCTGAGGGTACCTTGAAGTCTCCTGAACAGAGGATTCAGACCAGCACTGTCCAGAAGAAATACAGTGGAAGCCACACATGTAATTTTAAAGTGGCCACAAAAAGTAGAAACAGGTGAAATTAATCTTAATAAGGCATTTTATTTAGCCCAATATATCCAAAATATTATCACTTTAACTTGTAATCAAGATTTTAAAGTTACTCATGAGATATTAATTCTTTGAAATCCGTTGTGTGTTATACTTACCGCATCTCAATTTGGCCTAGCTACATTTCAAGTGCTAAAGAGCCACATGTGGCTAGTGGTTACCATATTGGATTGCATCAATCTATTGATACATCCATCTGCTGGATTCCTGGCAGATTTTCCCATCTAAGTATCTTGGTGCAGAGAAGGAGAGTTTCTCCCTCTTAATGACCATCTTTTAGTCCATACCAGGCAGGATGCTGCGTGATCCACATGCATTCTATCTGAAGTACCCAGCAGAGCAACCCAATGAACTACCATAATCCACATTTTACAGATGAGGAAACTGAGGCTTGGAGAGAAACTCGGACAGGTTAAGTGACTCATCCAAGGTCTCACAGCTTGTAGGTTGTGAAGCAGCGATACAAGTCAAAGCTGCCCAACTCCAAAGGCTGCGCTCTTCCCTACTCCTAGACTATACCACCTCATAAATCCCTGTCACATCACCCAAAGGACTTCACTTTACATAATGATTTTGTGGAGGCCAGCACTGGACAATCCCAAAAAGACAATGTGTTACTCGTCCCATAGGCTTTAGGGCAAAGTTTACCTGTGCCCAGGAGAGGCGGGCAAAGGCGGTGCTGTCTGTCATTGAGGACCTCACTCCAGTCAGTGATCATGGCAGGACGGACAACTGTGGTTTAGAATTCTGTTCATTCGAGTATTGCAAATTGAACTTTTAACAAATACAGTGGGGGTTTTTTGTAGTATATTCATTAAGACTCTTTGGTTGCAAGTAACAGAAACTAAGGCCAGCCAAACCAAGCAAGAGAAAAAAATAGTAGGGGACACCTATCACCAGGATACTGCATATCTCATGAGAAAGAGTAAACAGTCAGGGCACAGGAAGGATGGGAAGCAGTGCTGCTCCAGTGACCTCAGCACCTAGAGTTCTGGCATCTTATCTGTAGCTCCACTAGGAACCTGACTTGTGTCTCCCAGTTATGAATTCTCCAGAAAGAGAACTCAGGGGTTGGAGTCAGCTGTCTATCAGTCCAATGAATGACGGGCAAGGACAGCTGCCAGGGGGCCTAACCCTGAGGCATGAGGTGCAAAATTCCAGAAGGATCAGGCCAGACACCCCAGTCAATATCCAAGACAGGAACTTACATGAGGTTTTTTTTAAAAATGTACTTGTATAAAGAATATTCTCTTTGTAAGCCAGCCCTCGCATCAGAATGTTCTTTTCAAATGTACTCCAAGTCTCCACCTACCTTTGACTCTTCATTTCTCTCCAAAGAGCCATATTCTGACCTTTGCTTTCTAACAGTGACTGGGACCATCCAAGTGGTGCGCAGGATAGACCGAGATGCAGGTGAATTAAGACAAAATCCCGCCATATCTCTGGAGGTTCTGGTGAAGGATAGACCCTCTGGGGGTCAGGAGAATCGCAAGCAGATAACCTTCATTGTGGAAGACATTAATGACAACCCCTCGACATGCACCAAGTTCACCTTCAGGTATTTGCCTTCTGAGACACATGTGGGCACATCACTTCTTTGGGGGTGCTTGGTTTTTCTGGTATAGTCTGGCGGGGACTGAAGGATTGTGGGCACCTGCGACACAGCTCAATAAAATAAGTAGATTTGAACTGTCCCTTTAGGTGAGAGATTTTCCTTCCTCATCCTTTTTCTTTCCTCTCTTCCATTTTCTTTCCTCTTTGTAATCTCCCTTCTCCACTTTCTTACTCTGTTAAAAAATATTTTTATTTTGCTCTCTTCTACAACACGTTCATCTCCGTTGGTGACAAGTCCACAGGACTTGTCAGGCGCTCTCTGGACTGTACCTTTTCTTTATTTATTGCCACCCATGGCAAGATGGTGCTGTTGGTTAGCAGTTATAGTAGATACTTGAGACTTAGGATCGGTAACTAGGAGCTCCCAGAGAAGTGCGCCACCAGTAATACAAATAAATGAAACCAAGTATTTACTTAAAACAAAACAAAGCATCTAATTCACTTTACACAACTTAACTGCCTGTGAACAAAAGACAATGGGGGGGGGGAAGGCAGATACAAGTTCTTTTGGATATTTTGACCTGTTCTTTGTCTCACAATCTACTCACCGTTATTTTAAAATAAAGTCCCTTGGAGGAGGAACCAAGATGGCGGAGTAGAAGGACGTGCTCTCACTCCCTCTTGTAAGAACACCAGAATCACAACTAGCTGCTGGACAATCACTGACAGGAAGACACTGGAACTCACCAAAAAAAGATACCCCACATCCAAAGACAAAGGAGAAGCCACAATGAGACGGTAGGAGGGGTGCAATCACAGTAAAATCAAATCCCATAACTGCTGGGTGGGTGACTCACAGACTGGAGAACACTTACTCCACAGAAGTCCACCCACTGGAGTGAAGGTTCTGAGCCCCACATCAGGCTTCCCAACCTGTGGGTCTGGCAATGGGAGGAGGAATTCCTAGACAATCAGACTTTGAAGTCTAGCAGGATTTGACTGCAGGACTTCGACAGGACTGGGGGAAACAGAGACTCCACTCTAGGAGGGCACACATGAAGTAGTGTGCGCATCGGGACCCAGGGGAAGGAGCAGTGACCCCATAGGAGACTGAACCAGAACTATCTGCTAGTGTTGGAGGGTCTCCTGCAGAGGCGGGGGAGTGGCTGTGGCTCACCGTGGGGACAAGGACACTGGCAGCAGAAGTTCTGGGAAGTACTCCCTGGCATGAGCCCTCCTAGAGTCTGCCATTAGCCCCACAAAAGAGCCCAGGTAAGCTCCAGTGTTGGGTCGCCTCAGGCCAAACAACGAACAGGGAGGGAACCCAGCCCCACCCATCAGCAGTCAAGTGGATTAAAGTTTTACTGAGCTCTGCCCACCAGAGCAAGAGTCAGCTCTACCCACCACCAGTCCCTCCCATCAAGCCTCTTAGAAAGCCTCATCCACCAGAGGGCAGACAGTAGAAGCAAGAACTACAATCCTGCAGCCCGTGGAACAAAAACCACATTCACAGAAAGATAGACAAGATGAAAAGGCAGAGGGCTATGTACCAGATGAAGGAACAAGATAAAACCCCAGAAAAACACCTAATGAAACGGAATATTACTCAGCCATAAAAAGGAACGAAATTGGGTCATTTGTTGAGACGTGGATGGATCTCGAGTCTGTTATACAGAGTGAAGTAAGTCAGAAAGAGAAAAACAAATATCATGTATTAATGCATATATGTGGAACCTAGAAAAATGGTACAGATGAACCAGTTTGCAGGGCAGAAATTGAGACACACATGTAGAGAACAATCGAATGGACACCAAGGGGGGAAAGTGGCTGGTGGGTGGTGGTGGTGGTGTGATGAGTTGGGCGATTGGGATTGACATGTATACACTGATGTGTATAAAATTGATGACTAATAAGAACCTGCTGTATAAAAAAATAAATTTAATTTAATTTAAAAATTAAAATAAATAAATCAATGAAGTCCCTTGTGATTCTGGGTTAATATGACTTTTGGTAAACAGTACTGTCTTTCCACTAACTATTTTGTCTCAATGCCACAAGATGAATAATTCCCCAGGTTAGCTTCATCTCTGTGGTTTCTTAATAACTAGTCTCCAGTTTCTTGGGAGTGTGAAAGGTGGTTCCTCCTGGGGGTGGGGAGGGCATCTCTATAGTGACCCTTGCTGAGAGAATGTCCTGTGTCTGGAGCAAAGCTGAACACCAGAGCTGGTCTCACTTTCAGATCTCCCTAGGGAAAGAGTCTCCCTCTGAGATTATCTTTGGTTTTGCAAGTTCATTTTTTAAGCTCTAGGTAACTCTGGACATAGACCCGATACATAGTGTGGCCATGCAAAGGACAAAGGACCCTAGACAAAGATTATCTAGGATAAGCAGTAGAAATACAAACTCCTGGGGCTTCCCTGGTGGCACAGTGGTTGGGGGTCTGACTGCCGATGCAGGGGACGTGGGTTCGTGCCCCGGTCCAGGAAGATCCCACATGCCGCGGAGCGGCTGGGCCCGTGAGCCATGGCTGCTGAGCCTGCGCGTCCAGAGCCTGTGCTCCGCAACGGGAGAGGCCACGAGAGTGAGAGGCCTGTGTGTACCGCAAAAAAAAAAAAAAAAAAAAAAAAAAAAAGAAATACAAACTCCTTTATTATGCTCTTCAATGTCCCCCCGTTTTCCCCAGTGGCATGCCCAGCATAGTGCTAAGAATCAAGTGGTCCTGAGCCTGGCATCAAAACAGCTAAACCCTGTTCTGGACATACCCCACTTGCCTCTTCAGATCTAGCTCCCAGCCTCCCCACCCCTGCTCTGTGCCCCAGGAGGCTGACCTCTATGGATATCAACTGCTCCCTTGCCCTGCACCTTCCCATTCACCCACGGGAAGCCCTGGAATGAGGGGGAGAGAGAAGTCAGGGTATTTATCCCTTGGCTCCCTCCCTGTCAGCGGCATGAGCCCCTCCACCTCCTGAAGGTCTCAGCTCCTATTAGGCCGCCCTCTGCGCATAGCACCCTCTGTCCCTGGTTCCGGTTTCAGGAACTGCTCCCTCCTCTGGCTCCTTGAGGCCTAGCAGTGGAAAGGGAGGCCCACTCTTCCTAGACCTAGACCATCCTTTGAAGTTCCCATGTACTGTGTGTACACGTTGTAACAGTCCCTTTACTAAACCCTCCCGGAATTATCTTAAATTGCCATCTGCTTCTTACTGAGGCCCCTATCAAATCAATAATGGCCTTGACCATGTGATAGGTTCCTATCCCAACCCCAAGAACAGAGTCTGTTTGATGGGTGAGAACAGTTGTCATGGATAGTTAGGACTGTGACTTCCACACCATTTTCTGCATAAATCAAACCCACCACTGTTAAGAGAAGTCTGGTCCCTGTGATGGAGCAGAGGTGATCCACAGAGTCACTCTTCCACTTTCTTTGAAAATCTAAAGCTATGCTAGTGCCTTTGGGTGGCTCCAGTGCATCTTGGGAAATTCTTCTCCTCATGTCCTGCTCTTCTAGACCCTCCTGCTTTCCGCTTTGTTCTCCTGCCCTGAGAGGTGGGGGAAGATAGTTGAAGCGTAAGAACTCTGGGTATCAATGATTGGAGAGGACTGTGCTATCTCCAATCTTCCTGGTCAATTTTCTCCCCTCAGTGCATTTCTAGTAAGTGTGTACTGTGGCTTCCTGTGGTCCAGAGTCCCCTGATGTGTGAGATGACAGTTTACAAACTGCATTCCATATTAGCTAGTAAAATCACATTTTGATAATCTTCTCTCCAAATTAGCCTTGAAGGTCAATGCCAGCCAGTAACTGAACTAATTGTATTTATTACTAAAGGTAACTCTAAACAATGTTCCAGGAGGGCTCTGGGCTTTTCCAGTGGGAGGAACTTGCAGTTGTCCTGTAAAAGCCAAGATATGAGGAGGACTCATATCAAAAGGGCTCCTCCCTCAGCAGTCCAGGAAGTGAAAGGTTTTACTCCCAAACCCCAGCTTCATTTGCATATTCCAGGGAGGGGCTGGGAAACCCTGACCCTGCATCACCCACCACTCTCCCCCACCTAGCATCTTGTCCATTCCCACCACACCACAGTGGAAGCACCCGGGCAGGTCAAAAGCAAGCCAAACGACAGCACTGGCGCTGCCATGGGCTCTGGCAGCCCTGTCCCTGAATATTTACTCTTTCTTCAGGGCTCTTGGCACAGTGCCTGCGGCAGAGTCTGGGGGAGCAGGTAGAATAGGCTGGGAGGGCGTCAAGCACCCAGTGGATCCCACGAGGCAGGTGGCTTTGTGCCAGGTCCCCTGCCATCCCCGTGGGTCCATGCAGGCTCTCAGGAGGCCAAGAGACAGAAACAGCCCCTGCGGCTTTCCCAGGCTGGTGATGAATGAGCCCAAGGCCCTGATGGAGGCATCAAAGGCCCCGTGACAGAGCCGCTATGGTTGTAAATCGTCAGGCGCTTTGGCTGAAAGCGCTTCGCAAGCTGTTTGTGAGCCAAAGGCAGAGGATGTCGGCTGTGCCTGTCACCTCCAAGTGTGGGGGGGAACCGTGGTCAGATGGCTGGGAGTGAGAGCAGCCCGCCTTTGAGGCAGGGAGTGATGAATGGGGGGGAGTCGTTTTCCAAGTCATGCGTTTAGGGGAAAAATACCAAGTGGCAGGGGAAAATGAAAAGAACATGCCAGGTGGCCCTAAAGGGCCAAGTGTGAAGGCTCTTTTGGAGGGTGTGAAATGTCTGGCTTCAGGACCCTAGAGTCTTTGGGTGATGCAACCTTCCGGCTTCTGCAGACTTGTAATCAAGGCTCAGATCACTGAACCCTCTGTTGGCCTGGAGAGTCATTGACAGAACCGAAAGTAAAATTTACTGTGACTCTTAACACTGACAAGGAGACGGTGCCTGGATACATCAGCTTTCTGCGACAGGTCTTGAAGCCACCCTGAATCTTTTTTCATCTGTAAAATGGGGACAAGAACACAAACCTCTAGGCGATGAGGGGATTAGAGACAGACTTTTTAAAGTGTTTGGTAGGATACCACATATAGTTGGTATTTAACAAATAGCATCTATTCTAAGTATTTATGAGTAAAACCATGACATCGTGCCATCAAGACAAGAATGGAAATGCTCGGACTCCAGTCCTCCTGAGACACAGAGACATCATGGAGATTCAGTTACACCTGTGAGAAAGACTGCTTTCCCAGAACAAACCCAGTTATCCTCAGCAGCACAAAAACAACCTTGCCGTCAGACTTGTCTCCATGTTTGCTAAGCCCATTTTAGCTGCCATGAAGAGCTGATGTGGAATGTAGAAAGCAGCATAATTCTGTTTCAGAGAGAGGTGATAGTACAGAGGATTAGAGACACGTGTTGATGTTCTGAGACCAAGATGCCAAGACAGGATTAAATGTGCGAGGCTTTTATTAGTGGAAATGCCTGTGGGAGAAGATGGGGAAAGAGCTAGGCTAGGCTGCGAGGGTCATCAGACCGTGATGCAAGTCTGACCTGAGTAAAGGAAGGAGGGAGGGTGCATGGGTGGGAATGTTCTAGTCTGTTCTGCAGTCCATGAACTTGGCTAGGGCACTGGGGAATCCTGGAGCCAAAGTCAGCTGTCACAGGACAGGAACGAGTCTGCCTTAGTATCTCTGCCCTCCTCTGTCGTTGGTACACGACCTCACTGCAAATGCAGTGATGGATTTCATAGCCCAGCAGCTGGGGTCTGTGGTCATTCTATTCCCGCAGCTGTAGGTCTTCCAGGCACATTCTCCTGGCATCCCCAATATATTTTTGTAAGAAATCCTGCCCAAGGCAAAACATGATTGTGGTAGGCAAAGAAAGAAAGAAAGAGAGAAAGGGAGAAAGGGAGGAAGGGAGGAAGGAGAGAGAGAGAAAAAGAGAAAGAAAATACTAGCCACACAAATTCCTCTTTGCCTGTACATGAGCCCCTTTGCAGTGTGATTTTGCCATTCCTCCCATCAAGAGATGGGTATCTCTTTCTACTCCTTGAATCTGGACTTGACCAGGTGAATTGCTTTGGCCATCGGAACATTCACAAACATGGCACAGCAGAGGATTGAAAGGTGTGTATGCAGTGGGACTTGCCCTCTCTTGCTACTTTTGGAAGCCTAAGATCTCCATGTGAAGAGCACAGACTAGCCTCCTGGAGGATGAGAGGCAATATGAAGCAGAAACCACCCACCTTCCCACCATACCTGTGAGTGAGGCCATCCTGGAGCATCCAGCCCCCACCGAGCTGCCAGTGACTGGAAGACCAGCCAAGCTGGACTAGAACCAAAAGAGCGAATGGATAACCCTTAGTGTTGTAAGAAAGAATAAATGCCTGTTGTTTTAAGCCACTAGGTTTTGGGCTGGTTTGTTATGTAGCAAAAGCTAATCAACATGCCCATCTTATAGATGGAAAAACTGAAACCTGGAGACCCGTGAAGTCCCTTAATGGGTCTGGAGGTGTTACCATGCTTCCTCAGTCTCCCACTCCAAGCTGGGCTTGACCAGATGGCTCTGAGTTTGGGGGCAGCTTTACTCATTTGCATACTATTTGCCTCCCTGCTGGAGTGAACTGAGATTGGGACCCAGAATTCAACCTTTAATAAGCCTCTATTGAATGAATGATGCTAAGGTGTCAGGAGGCCCTTCTATGACTTTGAAGCCATGAGAACACAAGTGGAGGAATTTCCAGTCCTCTAAGCAGGGGAGGGAGGGGTGCAGGGGTACAGCGATACCCCCCAACCAGATTATCAATTCCTGCAGGCAGGGGCAGAATTTCTATTTCTCTTATATTCTTCTTCACTCCTGTGCTAGTCCCATAAGCTACCATTCATTCATTCATTCAACAAATATTTCTTGAGTGTGCAAAGAACAAAGCAGATAAAGATCCCCAGTCTTGTGGAGCTTACATTCTTGGGGGCAAACAGGCGATAAACAGGATATGTAAGTAAACTGTATAGTATATTGGAAAATGGTAAGCACCAAGCATTAAACCTACAGGGGGGAAGGGGAGAGGGAGCAATGGGCTGGGGGCATTGACATTTTAGTTGCGGTAGCCAGGGAGCCTCCTGAGAAGATGCCATTTGATTCGAGACTAAAGATAGGGAAAGAGCAAACCATGAGGTGCGCAGTTAAGTGCAATGGCCCTGAGGCCAGAGCCTGGGGAGTGTCCAGAAGCACAGGGAGGCCAGGGTGGAAGGAGAGTGAACAAGAAGAATTAGTAGGAGATGAGTTCAGACAGGTAAGGGGTGGGCGCACGTCATGAAAGATGCTGTAGATCAGAGTCACGACTTTGAGTGAAATCAGGAGCCCTTTGCGATTTAGGAGCAGCGGAGCGACGTGATCTGACATTTTCACAGGATCCCTCTGGCTGCTGTGTTAAGAATCCTCTGAAAGGAGTCAAGGGCAGAGTGGGGACACCAGTTAGGCAGGTACTGCCTTAACCACGGACTTGCTTTCAATTGAAATGAAAGCCGGGGTGTCTAGCCTGGGGCCTGTGTTAGAAGGAATGCTCAGTCACTATTTGTTGGGGGAAAATATTGAATCGTGTCTTTTCGCCAGCATTATGGTGCCTGAGAGAGCAGCCAAGGGGACGTTGCTTCTGGACCTGAGCAAGTTCTGCTTTGATGATGACAGCGAAGCACCAAACAACCAATTCAACTTCACCACGCCATCCGGAGTGGGGAGCGGCAGCAGATTTTTACAGGATCCAGCTGGCTCTGGGACAATCGTGGTCAGTTAACGGTCATTGCATCATCCAAAGGGCATTGGGGAAGTTGGTCTAACAGGCATAGTGCTTTTGCTGCCCCATAGAGAGAAATTTCCAAAGTAACTCCCTCTCCAAGCGACTGTAACTGACAAACTTAATAGTGACTCTGTTTTCCCCATTTGCTCTTTATTTTACCCAAGTTCCAGGAATTGTTTGTTATGCATGGTTATGCCTGGGATGCTAAGGATTGGATTCTTTCTTGCATAGCTCGCGGTTTGCAGGCTGCCTGCCTGGTTAGCATGCTTCCACAGTCACATATCAGTGCCCTCTGGGCTCAAGCACTTTTGTTTATTTCAGTGCTCATTCCTCGCCATAGAGGTGTGAGGTGAGAGAGAGCAGGGCCAGGGCCATGCGTGTGTCCTGCTGAATTCCGCAATGTAGAACCACTGGAGACCCAAAAAAGAGGGGCATCTCCACTGGGGCAAATATGTAATTGGAAAAAGAATGGGAGCAAAAGGCAGGACTCAATGAGCTGTGTGAGACATTTAACAACAAGGTTCCCACTGGAGGGTTGGGGGGAAAGGAGGAGAGAGATAGAAGGGCAGGGTAAGGTGGAGGTCTTACAGGGGGGTGGTCTTGATGGGGGAGATCTCTGCATCAGAGATAAAGCCTCAGGAAGAAGAGCAAGCAGCCCACTAGCCATCCTCTCAAACACCCCCTTCTCCACCTCCCATCCCTCAAAAAGTCGTACCAATTTTATTTACTGTGTCAACTAAAAATCACTTTTTTTTTTCTGTTTGAGAAATTAATACATGTTCACTGTAGAAAATGTAGGAAACACAGAAAGGCATTACTATTCAGTAATAACCACTATTAACATGCTGATATATTTCTTTCTTGTCTTCTTCCCTATGCATAGATTTTATGTATAGTCTATACATATATGCATAAGTATTCTAAATGATGGAAATAACCTTGCATGTAGGATTCTGTATCATGCTTTTCTTTGACTTAACCTGAAATCTTGAGGCTATGCTGGGCAATAGTGCTTGATGAACATCCTTAAACAGATTCTCTCTCCTGATAAATTCTTTCAAATAAGTTCTCTAGCAGTGAGCAAAGGTACGGACATAACTTTTTAAAGCTCCTCCTATGGGAAAAAGTGCTTTCCAGAAAGGTTTTGCAATTTACATGTCCACTAACAGTACATGAAAGTGTCAGTTCAATTAAAAGTATTGTTTATTCTGTGTAATCTGATCTCTCTGTTTTAATCTAGTTGATTGGTGATCTAGATTATGAAAATTCAAGTAATCTAGCAGCCGGCAATAAATACACTGTGATAATCCAGGTGCAGGATGTTGCCCCTCCTTACTATAAAAGCAAGTATCATTTTGGTTTATTTCATGAAGCATCTTCCTTGAGTAGCAATGACTAAACTGTGCTGGACAATGCTTGGGCTTGGGCTGGGGATGTATTTATGTTCAAAAGGAGAATTCCAAAAGCCCCAACACTTCGGAATCAGCCCAGCCTCCTCCTGTCCTTCACCAAGAACAGTTAATCAGTCTCCAAGTCCTTTCTTCTGTGTCACCTACTACTAAAATCTAAGGATTTTAGTAAGGATCTGCTGCCTTCCCCCCAACTTCACTGCACCTCCATCCCACTAGTATTGCTCTAATGCAGAACCTCCTCTATCGGAGCTGAATTACAACACCAAGAGTGTTTCAAGAGTCTTTCTGACCACCTTTAGTCTTGTCCCTTTCCAACGCATCCACGACATTTCTGACAGTGATTTTCAGGAAACGCAAATGCCACCGTATTACTTCTTGCTGAAAGCCCTTGAGTGTCTCCCCATAGCTGTCAAGTTCACATTCAAACTCTTTGGCTTGGCACAAAGCAATAAAGAGAGTCACGTGAATTTTTTTGGTTTCCGAATGCATATAAAAGTTATATTTACACTATATACTGTAATCTGTTAAGTGTGCAATAGCATTGTCTAAAAAACATAATGAACATACTTTAATTAAAAATACTTTATTGCTGGGCTTCCCTGGTGGCGCAGTGGTTGAGAATCCGCCTGCCGATGCAGGGGACACGGGTTCGTGCCCCGGTCCGGGAAGATCCCATATGCCGCGGAGCGGCTGGGCCCGTGAGCCATGGCCGCCGAGCCTGCGCGTCCGGAGCCTGTGCCCCGCAACGGGAGAGGCCACGACAGTGAGAGGCCCGCGTACCGCAAAAAAAAAAAAAAAAAATTTATTGCTAAAAAATGCCAACCATCATCTGAACCTTCAGCGAGTCATAATCTTTTTGCAATGGTAACATCAAAGATCACTGATCACAGATCACCATAACAATATAATAAAGAGGAAAACGTTTGAAATATTGCGAGAATTACCAAAACATGACACTGAGACACAAAATGAGCAAACGCTGTTGGAAACATGGTGCCGATAGATTTGCTCGACACAGGGTTGCCACAATGTTCAATCTGTAAAAAACACAATATCTGCAAACTGCAATATGTAAAACGCAACAGAATGAGGGATGCCTGTATTGTGATTTAATTACTTTTCCTATTTCCGTTTATAGATAATATCTACATTTATATCCTAACAAGCCCAGAAAATGAGTTTCCTCTTGTCTTTGATAGCCCATCCTACGTATTTGCCGTGTCAGAATTAAGCCCATGTAAGTAACGGACGAGACACAGACTCCAGTGCTCTTGATAGACCCCTTCATCTGGAGGCACTTGGGTGGAGGAGGCTCCCCGTCAGAGGCCCTGGTGGTGCTGTGCACAGCGACTCACAGCTGATTCCTGGTTATTGCATGTCTTACTTCTTTTTAAATTCTCCTCACTGTGGAGGAGCCCTTCAGGTGAAATCCAGATTTTGAAAACTGTTGATTAAACTGCATTTCTCTGAACCCCCTGATTGCCTCTTTGTCTGGGTGCCTGATTCCAACTAATCCTCTCTTTTTGCAGCCTAAGTTTTCCCTTGGTCTCCACTGTGATTTTTATCCAGCTCACTCAGAGAACTGAAATTTAAAAATAGAGAGAAGGCTTCCCATTTCTAGATTTCTTTCATTTAAAAACAAAATAAAGATGTTTTCTCTCTCCCTTTGAAGGATTCCCTGGAGGCCTCTTCTTCCACCCTTTAGGACGCCTCGATTTCTGCAGGCTCCTCCCCACTCCAGCTGGGTTTCTCCCCGTCTCTCCCAGTGAAGGGGAGACTGTTAACTCTAGATAATCAGACCTCACCACAGTCTTTGAGACTTGGATTGTGTATATTTCTACACTAAAAACCAAACAAAACAAACCCCAAAATCTCCCTCTAAAATGATCTCCTCTTCATTTCGTTCTCTCTCTTGATGATGAGCTCCATTTCCTGACATTACATTTTAAACAAAATACAAAAAGAGGGTCTGAAGAAAACGCTGTCGATTCCTTATGCCTTATCCAGTGAATAATAAGTGCAACAGGAATAGGTTTTTTATGAATTCACAGATCTTGCTACAATTATTAATCACCTACTCTGGGTCAAGCACGTAGTGCTGTTCTATATAGTTGAATAAGAGAAGATGCTGCCCTTGAGGAGTATAATTTATGAGGAAGAACTTCTATAAAACAAGCAAGCCCGAAGTCCAGCAGCCCACCAACAAGACTTGCAAAATAAGCAAAATAGAACAGGATTTAAAACTCAAAAACATTCCAATCATCCTGTTGCTAAACCTTTAAAAATCATGTTTTTCATCTGGTTTTGTAACAGCAACCCATGCTCAGTATAGAAAATTTGAAAGATAAAAAAGACAACACTGCTGCAAAAAGATGTATATGTGAAGGTTCTTTGCAGCGTTAGGATCATGTAATAATTGGTGTGCTTGGAGTCTGTATGAGGGTATGAATTGTCTTTTAGACTTCGCAGTACTGCTTGAATCATACGGCCAGTTTCCTAGTGGGTGTCATTAGTGTAATTTGAATTTAAAAGATGTAAAACATACAGAGTTTGAACAGCAAAGAGGCCCCCAAAAGTCTCTCGCCCATGGCACTGAGAATGTCTGCTCCTGATTCCTCCTCTCACCCCCAAAGCAGGACTAATCTCAGATATTATTCTCAGCAGTAATCGCAGGTACTTTATTCTTCCAGCTAGAACTCGGGTTGGACGGATGCAAGCAACAGATAAAGACTTCCCCCAGAGAGGCATCGTGTACTCCATCTCCACCGGAGGGGCCAGCCAGCACTACCCAAACATATTTTGGATTAATCCCCAAACGGGAGAACTCCAGCTGGTGACTAAAGCGGACTACGAGACAACCCCCTTCTTTATTCTCAGAATCCAGGCCACCAACGGCGAGGACAGCAGCTCAGTCACTGTGAGTGGGGCTATTTGGTGCATTCACACCAGCGAAGTGGTTGACTTCAGGTCTCCCTGGCACCCTCCAGGTGTGGCTGTAGCAATAAGGAATCTTAATAGGGCACCTCCTGCAGACATGACAAGAAATGGCTAGGGGTGTCCCAGACAGCACAATCGGACACACATAGCAGTGCCAGGAAATAAAGATTGACATCTGTAAGCCCACGTTTATGGGTGACTGGGAGAAGCACTGAGATGGATGGCCACCCTGGGGGACAAGCTTCTTCCTGTTGCCCTTAAATCCCCCCTTGCTGTTGAGGTGGGCTGTAGCTGTGCATTGCCCCCAAGTTTTACCCTGTTCCTACCCTGAGCCCCATCATACCAGATGGGATAGGTCTTAAAATGATCTGGCTTGATCGCTATGCTGCTTTGTAACCTCTGATGTTGAGAATCTGGTTAAATGCATTTCTGAGTCAGTAGGTCTGAGTAGGGCCTGAGAACCTGCATTTCTAACATGCTTCCAAGTGGTGCCGAGGCAGCTGGTCCATGCCGTGCTTTGAGGAGCCAGGCTTTGACAGGTCTGTGCTGCCAGTGGTTAGGAATATTTGAGGGTAATATGATGGTCACAAAGAGGAAACTATTTCTTGGTCTTTCCCGTTAGTAAAGTGAAAAAGCCTAAGGCAAAATGAACTCAGCTAGCGGCAGGCAGCCCTGTGTGATGGAATGACTGGTCCAGGGTCAGGAGGCAGAGTTCATTTCTCAACTTTGATCCCAATTTGCCAAGGGGGTCCGAGCAATGCTTATCTTTGTACCCTGATTTCTCTCTCACACATGGAGAGTCACCTCATAACCCAATGCCTGAATAGTCCAGTTCCTCTGATGACTTGCTTTGAATTAGTGGGACGATGTTTTCAATGATGTGTAAGGCTTGGCATTGCTAGCTGAGAAAAAGATGTGCTAAGTTGAAGGTAATTGTCATGTTTGTTAGCCTGGGTTTTTGAGAGGAATGAATGGAGTCCACTTTGGGAGCTAACTAGAGAGAACATTTCAATTTATCTCTGGGCTCAGAAATAGCTGAAATCCCCAAATTTCAGAGGTAGAATGAATACGACTCAAAAATTCATAAGCTTTTAAAAAGGGTGATGATCACATAAGTCCCTTTCAGGGCTGACATTCTGTGATTCCGTGCTGGCAGGCACCCCAGTCCATATTCCAATTCACCAGGCATAAAAGACAGTGATGAAAGAGAACAGGCTGGCCCCTGCTTGTGGCAGGCCAGTGCCACCAGCTCAGTGCAGTGCTGAGATCCTGGGTTACACACAAGACCCTGGCTAAGCCAGGTCGCCTCCTTCCATCCCAGTGGTTCTCAACCCTGGCTGAGTATTAGAATCAGCTGGGGAACATAAAAATCGTGCCTGGGGACTTCCCTCGTGGCGCAGTGGTTAAGAATCCGCCTGACAATGCAGAGGACACGGGTTCAAGCCCTGGTCCGGGAAGATCCTACATGCCGTAGTGCAACTAAGCGCGTGCGCCACAGCTACTGAGCCTGCGCTTAGAGCCCACAAGCCACAACTACTGAAGCCCGCGCGCCTAGTGCCTGTGCTCCGCAACAAGAGAAGCCACCGCAATGAGAAGCCCGTGCACCGCAACAAAGAGTAAACCCCGCTCACCACAACTAGAGAAAGCCTGTGGGCAGCAACGAAGACCCAAGTCAGCCAATCAATCAATCAAGGAAGAAAAAAAAAAAAATCAGGCCTGGGCCCCACCCTCCAGGGAGTCCAATTCATTTGGTCTGGAGAGGGCCAGACAAAGTGGAGCCATGGTTGAGAGCCATTGTTCGATCTTCCAAAGTTAAAGACAGAACTTCCAACTCACAGGGGCAGCAAGCAAGGAAGCACAGGAGGGTCACCGTAAATCCATCATCGTTACCGGAAAAACAACTCAGCATCATCTGGGGATAAGCACATGTGTCTAGCTGCATATGTGTGGGGGGGTGTGGAAATGTATTATTACGTATATAATGCACACGTGCATGTACACACACAACACACAGTAGAGAAGTTAATAGCATAGGACTTGGAGTAAGACAGACCTAAGTTCAAATCCCAGCTCTGCCACTCACCAACTGAATGACCTTAGGTCAATTACCTAATCTCCCTAAGCCTCAGCTTCCCCATCTGTAAAATGGGAATAAACGTATTATCGATCTTGGATGAGGTTAAACCTCACTAATTCACAAAAAGCACACAGCCCAGTGTGTGGCACACAGTCAGGGCTCAATGATAACTACTCAGTGAGGCCACTTTCTTGCTGCTCTAGGTGACTGTGAACATCATTGAAGAAAATGATGAAAAACCAATCTGTACCCCAAACTCGTACTTCCTGACCATCCCAGTGGATCTGAAAATTGGCACAAATATTTACAATTTCAAGCTCACGTGTACTGACCTTGATTCCAGCCCCAGGTCTTTTCGTTACTCCATTGGCTCAGGTATGGTATTGATGTCAGTGGTCCTGGACCCTTGCTGAGGGCTCCTGGTACTAGGGGCTGTAGCAGCTGTTTAGGGAGAAGGGGTGGGGGTCTGAGCTCACACACTGATCTGGTACAGCGTGTAGGGGGTGGGGTGTTTTGAATGAGGAAACCAAGGGTGAGGAGTCAATTGGTTCTGGAATTCCCAGTCCCCGCCCCCGCTTGGCTTCCCCTTCTCACCTAACTCTTCCCAGACTCCCATACCTGGCTGCCCAAAGGCCCAAGGAACAGTGAATCCCATTGATGGTGACCCGCCCCCCCACCCCCAACTCCCAGCCTGTCGTAGGATTCATGAATCAGATTAGTGTAGCTTAAAAACATTTTTTTAGTCCAACTCCTCCCCCACCTCTTTTCCTGCAAGCTTGTTGGTGGGGGGTGGGCAGGGGAATCCCAGTCCTCTCTCTGGATAATAATAGATGAAATAGATTAAATGCATTTTGAAACGCGTCCTCAGGAATTCTCTTCTGCTCCATTCATTTTCTCTCTTTAAAAATATACCATTGTGAGAGGGAAAGAAAAGAGCACCCCTCAATGGAAATGAGACCAAAATAGTTCATCTAATGAAGTGCCGGGGCCAGAGATTTAAACCCAAACAAGCAGAGCAGTTTCACGTGAAAGACTGAAAATCCAGCTCCGCCGCCTGCTGAGCCCTGGCAGAGCCGGAACTGGAGCAGCAGGAAGCCTCTCGAGCGGGCTGTGTCACAAAACCCAGGGGCAGAGCCCACC
Source organism: Neophocaena asiaeorientalis asiaeorientalis (assembly GCF_003031525.2). Taxonomy (NCBI): domain Eukaryota; kingdom Metazoa; phylum Chordata; class Mammalia; order Artiodactyla; family Phocoenidae; genus Neophocaena; species Neophocaena asiaeorientalis. The sequence continues at coordinate 390,475 of NW_020172179.1, forward strand.
TCGAGACTGCAGTGGCCGGAGATGGGAACAATCCATACTGAGAACCCTCAGGCCTTTATGGGGCACTTCATTGCTTGGGAGTAAAATTGCATCATCCCCTGGTCCATTTACTGGTTTTTAGTTGGTAGTGAGTCTGCAGCCACTGGAGGAATGAACAAGAGCTGCTTGGGCGGGCAGCTTCTCTGCTCTGGGCTCCCTAAGCTGTGAGCCTGCAGCCCCAGACGAGCTGCTGGGGAGGTGGGGGTGGGGACTACTGTCCTTGCCAGCCCAGGACTCACCTTCTTTTGGGGGACTCCAGGGACATCTGTCACAGGTGTGACCAGCCCAGTTTCATGAAAGGCGTGCAATGAACTTGGCCCACGGCTAGGGACGTGGCCCCCTCTTCCCTCTTGCCGCCCACTGATTGGTCTGAGCGTGAGTTACACATTGTTACCAAGTTGATGCTGACGATGAGCACTGGCCGCGCCAGGATTGCTAGCTCCCTGCCTGATGCTCAGTGCGGTGGCGGCTATTCTCCCTGGACACCTGTGCTGGTGCCCTTTTCTACTCTCATTTTCATTGCAGCCACACTGGTTGTAAGCCAGAGTCTCTCTGTACTCATGAAATCTCTGGTGCTGTTAAGGCCCATATCCTATCACTGCCCCCACCCTGGTACATCAGAAGTAGTCTACACCTGAGGTGGGATGTTTAAGAAAAAGACTGAATGTAGTTTTCTTCTAACCCTTATTTCTCACACTCTTTTCTTCCTTTTCCCAAAATCCTTGCATCAAATCTCATTTAGGGAACATCAACAGTCATTTCACCTTCTCTCCCAACGCCGGGTCCAACGTTACAAGCCTGATCCTCGCGACTCGCTTTGACTATGCTAGTGGGCTTGATAAGATCTGGAACTACAAACTACTTGTCTACATAACTGATGACAACTTGCTGTCCGACAGGAAGAGAGCTGCAGCTCTTGTTGAAACAGGCACAGTGACCCTGAGCATTAGTGTCATTCCTCACCCAACCACGACTGTCACCACAACCCCCAGGGTAAGGGTTTTGGGAGATGGACTTCCCAGTTACATCCCTTGTAATTGATGTTGATGGAGCCCCTTGATCTAGGAGAAATGTGGGGTGGACTGAAAAGAGTTGAGGGGTTAGGATGTTGCCAGAAATGCCAACCGTGGGCTGGATTGGAATAGTCACTGGGTGGTAGAAAAAATCTGGGTGAGACCTTGGGCTTATAGAACCACTGACATTTCCTAGTCTGGTAAAGAAGGAGATACACATATGCACAGACTTGTGATAGATCAGGCATCGCCTATCCAGGGTATGGACATGTTGCCGCCTTCACAAGCCCTTCTCTGCTTGCCCTTAAGAGCCAATACAAGTCCGTGTCCATGAGAGCAGCTAGCTGCCAGATGCTCTTCTCTACTTCTTTTGAAGAGTCACCATTTTTCAATCTGTACCCTACTCCCCACCTCCACTCCAAAAAGAAATCCACTTATTCAATCTGCAGATATTGATTTAATACCTATAATATGTCAAGCACTTTGGTGAATAAGCCAGAAATGATCTCTGCTCTCTCATGGAGCTTATAGTATAGGTTAGTGGTTCTCAGGTGTGGTCCCCAGACCAGCAGCAGCAGCAGCATCACCTGGAAACTTGTTAGAAAAAGCAAATTTTGAGCCCACCCCGGAACACTAAAGTTATACCTCATCCAACTACGATCATCACTACGACTTCCAGGGAAGGGTGTTGAAACCTGGAGTCCTCACCAAATCCCCAGACCTACTGGATTAGAAACTGTGGTGTGGGACCCAACAATCTGTGTTTTTAATAAGCCTTCCAGGCCATTCTGATTGCACTAAAGTTTTAGAGCCTCTGATCTAGAGGGAGAGACGGATTACAAACAGGTGTGCAAATTAATAAACTACCTACAGACTGTCATAAACAGTAGGAAGAAAAGCAGCCCCATACTTGGAGTATGCCAGGGGAAAAGGAACAAGAACCTCAGAAAGCCACCTGTGACAGGTGGTCAAATTCTGCTTCTCAGAGTCTTACCAAGAGCTGCTTAATATTCCTTTCCTGTGGGCTGGAGTCAATATTACCCCCAATGAATGGAGGCATTAGGTGACTTGAAGGGCTTTCAGTTGTGGTAGGAGCCAGTAGGTGCCCCAAGTAAGGAATTGTCACCTTTCTGCAACTTACAACACAACCCAGCTCTGACATCTCCAACCTGGAAATCTCCATAACTTTTTGTTATCAGTCTCCCTCTCTGGGAAGCAAATGCTGAACTTGAGGTCTCACTGTGATAACAGCCTGCTCAGCTGGCAGCACAGCTGGTAGTGACTGAACACTGAGACGCTTACAAAGTGTTTAAAAAAAAAGAAACAAAAAACCCCAACTTTCATGGCTCATGCCTTCCCAGTGAGAGACAATAGCTATATTAGTCCCTAGCTTATGCCATGATTTGGCAGGGAAAAAAAGCCAATGGAATTTTTAGCTTTGGGGAAGGAGAAGAAAGAGAATGAAATTAGGCCTAGAGTTGCTCTCCAGTTCCCTACATTTTCTGGGTTTTGGTCTAATGGACGTCTGGCAAGACTATAAATAAGGTGATGGGTTGAAGAGTGAGAACGATGAGCACACAATTGTCCGACCTTTAGAGCAAGAACAAAAAGCAGGATGAACATTCAACCACCCAATGTGAGAGGGTTCTGATGTCAAAGACTACCAGCCTCCACTCATCTCCCTCTTCTGTCATTCAAGCCCAGGATCACCTACCGGATCCTGAGGAAGAACGTGTATTCTCCATCGGCCTGGTATGTGCCTTTTGTCATCACTTTGGGCTCCATGCTGCTTCTGGGTCTCCTGGTGTCCCTGATCGTCCTGTTGGCCAAAGCCATCCACAGACACTGTCCCTGCAAGACTGGGAAGCACAAGAAACCTCTGTAAGTTGCCGGTGGGCTGGACCCTTCCCCCATTTCCTTTCGGAGGATACTGCCTCTGGTGATGCCAGGAGAAGGAAAGGGAGACAGTTGGGATTTCTCCACAGGGTAGAGAGGGTGCCTGGAATGAAGAAAGGAAACGGAGCTACGGGGGAGACGTCCCAGCTCCCCTTGTCCTGGTGGACCCCCTTCATCACCTGCCGGGCCAGGAAACTGTTCCTTTGCTTTTCCCTGGCACCTGCTCCATACTTGATGAGTTCTCAATGAAATCGGGGCTTCAGCCTCTTGGTGGCCTTGTCCTGGATAAAAGCTCCAGAAACAAGGCCGGTTGTGAGTAGTAGTAGAATATGCCGTGCTGTTATTTGTGGAATATTTAAAGGATGGGATGGAATTAGAGGAAGCATAAAAAGGAATAAGGGAATTAAGCTTTTGGCTCCGGTGTGACTAAATAATCATTGTTCTTTTGCGTGTGGCCCTCTCAAGGGCTGTAAACGCAGACCTGCTTCCTCTCCGTGGGATGCTCACCTGCTCACTTATACGCCTCTTTCGGTGACGCTCTGCGGAGTGTCTTTTACTGGCTAAAGGGAGGTACTAGAGTAAAGTGGAGAAAGCATCAAATTGTTACAAGCTTCCCCAGAGCCAGTTTCTTGAGTCTTAGTAGCTCTTACAGTGAGGATGTGATGGTTCTGAGCCTGGACTTTGGAGTCAGATAAGGTTGAGGTTCAAATCTTGGGTCTGCCATTTTCTGGGTATATGGCTTTGGGCAAGTGACAACCTCTGTGAATCTCAATTTCTTTATTTGAAAACCAAACAATTAAATGAGCAAATGCAAAGGAACCACTTAGCACTGTTCCTGATGTGGAGTAAATGCTTAATACACTATTTTTTAAAAAATCTTGTTGCATGATTTTTCATGGCTGAGTCCCAGTGAGCTTAGGATTCTAGATTCTAAGTTTAGCTCTGTACACCCAAGTATCTTGAGGTATTGGAACTTGAATTTTGGAATTTCTCACTGGCAAAAAGAAGGGGTGATAAGACTCATGTGCCTTTTAAAGGTATTTTGAAGATTAACTACTACTGTCAAATAATTTAAAATCTATGGATGAAAGGCTGTATAAAAGTATAAGTATTAGCATAAAGATGTGCATTGCATTTTGCCATATTTATTGGGGGCATTGTTGCTATTGGCAACCTTGACTTCAAGGTAAGAAATCCTTGAGCATCTGCTGAAATTTAAAAAGGTCTTTTTATTTGGACTATACTCACAAATTGATTTGAGAAAAAAAACCAGCTCCAAAAGAGTGATGCTTAAGCTTGTAAGGATGGCAGTGCTCTGTAATGGGATTTGGGCAGAAGTTCTTAAAGGAAGTAATCCAATACTGGACACTGCAACTCACATGCAATTTATAGTCAAATGTGCGCCTTGAACCCGGTGGTTTCAGTTACCTTCTAAATATTGTTTTCAACGTGGTTGACTTTTAAAAAACTAGCTAGTGATTCAGACTCAGACCTGGCCTCTCTGGCAATTTGTTGTACCATATGGCAACCAATATTTGTCCCATAGCAGAGAATAAAATTAGAGTCACAGAATGAAGGGTCTTAAGAGTCCAGGTGTCCAGCTCTTCACATTACACGAAGCCAGGGTTTAACTGCTAGTCATCGAACCTTCCCACTGTGGGTCAAATCTTCTGCTCAGATGGTTACTGGGGAGGAAAACCAGGCAGGAAGAATCGCTGGGCCATCTGATGGGGTCGTCATGCCCTCACTCAGTGTTGTCAGAGAAAATAGGTTCCCTGAAGTTCTCTAAAGCAATAGTTTTCAAACTTATCAAACTCCTAAGCCTCCTTAGTCCCAACCCAGCAGTGATAGAGCAGGGCTGGGAGCCCATTCTACATTTTAGTCCCCTGCCCTGGTCCCTCTTTCAATCGACCCCTGAATCCTGGGGAACACAGTTGCCCAAAGGCCCCCATGTTGTCACGTGTGTACTAGGGCAGAGTGCTCTCGGGTTAATTCTTGTCCATCCCTTCTCCCCCGATACAGGGTGAAGAAAGTAGGTATGTACGGTGCCGATTACCTTTGTTTGTTGCTATTACTGTTTTTTGCTTGCTCTGTTGTACTACATAAAAGGGTTCCAACTCGGTGGAGAATCAGGGCACAGTCCTGTGTTGGTGGGTTTTCCGCCACATCATCTGTGGATGGAACGAAACAGAGGTCGGACGTAGCTGGAGGAAGGGGAGGGCAGGGCAGGGTGCATGGGGCCGTTGGCCCGCTTGGGTCTCATTTGGTCCTGCCTGTTCCTTACTGAGTCACCTCCAATCAGCTTCACATCAGCACCTAAAGGTCTGCTCCCTACCAAACGGGTCAGGAATGGAGAATTCTCCGTGAGTTAAACACAGAATCTACTTGCTGCTACACACAGAGGGGGTGACCCCTCCTGAGGACAGCTAGTGCCCTGCATTAGACAGATGCCTCTTTTTAAAGAACAAATGATACTTTATTCTCAGATTGTGATGGATTTGATCATTCTCACATGTTACTTAGGTTAGGGTAGTTAGAAATCGGGGCTGGGTGCAGTCAGATGGTCTGGGAGAGCTGAGTGATTTCAGGGCGTTGGTGAAATGAGCAAGGCCTATCTGAGGAGACATCACCACTGTCTCCAAAGCTGTGGTCTCAGGGAGACTCCAAGCTATGGGGAGAGACAGGACAAAGAACTGGAAAGAGTGTTTTTGAAAAATGATTGTTCTAATCACTCCAGCCATAGGTGTGTGCATGTGACATGCACAAGGGATATCTCAGCAGGGTTAGAAATTTAACTACAGTGGTTATTGATCGTATCGAATGAGATAATTCTAATAAATGAGATTTTTCACAAACTATCTCCCATCCTAGTTACTTTGTAAAAAGGGCATAAGGAATGGATGCAAAGAATCCTCAGATGAGAAACAAAGGTAGCAACCCCCTCTTTCTTTTTTACCTATAAAGCCATTTAAAACCTAGTTTCCAGTAATGACAATAAGCTGGAAAAAGAATTAAAAATTTTTAATGGTGTATTATGAGAGTGTGTGTGTTTCTGAGAAGGTGGAAGGAGGTCAACAAACATGTCTAGAGACAGAAAATTCTTTGCTATGCCTGCAATACTAAGCTCAAATCCTGCTTAAGAGAGATCTCTTTGTAGGGGTAAAATTTTAAGGTCAATTTAGTGTCCAAGAAGCTTAACTTCTGTCTGTCCTCTTCCCTGCAGAAATGAAGAACACAAAGAGAGAGGCTGCGGTGGTGAGGCTGGCTGGCCCCGGGGCGCCGGGTTGGGGAGGGGCTCTGGTCTCCCCCCCCCAGCCGTCTCACCACAGTCCCACGGGGGTGTTTATCATTCAGGGAGATGCTTGTATCTGGCCACTGGAGCAGACTGCTGTGTGACGAGCTCCTGATAGAATTTGTTCCCTCCACTGAACCTGTCTGCTGCTATATTTGCAGAAGAACTGGATTTCATAAATATTGAATAGTGGTGTTTATTATCTACACTAGTTCTCCAGGAGAGTGAGTTAGGGGGAGAGGAGCTTAAAGACCAGAACTGGTGCTTCAGCCTTCAATGGGATTTACTTTTGCTTTGCTTTTCCACACCTTGAGGGAAAAGTGATAGAAAAAGAGCACAGTGGGAGGCTGAGGCTGGCTCTGCCCTCTCGGCCATATGACCTTGACCTCAGGGACTCCCTCGGCCTCTTTAAGCTTTAGATTCCTCACCTGTGGAACGGGAGTGAGAACAGCTGCCCTGAGATAACAGGTGGGGAAATACTGGGAAAATTATGAAGAGTCATGTAAATGCAAAGTGTCACAGGACAGCTGGGGAGTTACCTCCTCACGTGACCTCCTGAGTTTTCTTTCACTGAACCTGATCCACCCACTGGAAGTGACGGAACTTGAAGGTGACCCCCTCCCAGGTCTCCCCTAACCCCTAATAATAGGACTTTGTTATGATCTAAGATCCATGAATTTGGGAAATGACAGGCAGGAGGCGGAGGAAGTATCGCTTCAGGCCAGTCTCCTAAGTGCTTATAAGCACTGGTCTGCAAACAGGAGGAAGGGGTGATCTCCTGTCTCCTGGGTCTTATTATTGCCTAAGGCAAGTACCCTTGATGATGCCACTCAGAGACTTAGACATATGTAGAGTTAAATTCGTCGATTAAGTAAATCAATCCCCCTGGCCGTAAAAAGTGCAGCTTCTGAGTTGATCAAATGGAGGAAAGCTGTACAATCTCGATTCCTTCTGTTTTCACAGAGGGGAGCTGTGGGCAAGTGAGTAGGTAACGGCTTATGTGATGAAAACGGGGGTCAAAGGCCCATTAAACTCCCAACACCGTCCTCGTGAGTGTGCTGAAGAACGGCATTGTTGGAGGGCACCGTGTGAGGGAAGGGGGTGTTTCCAGGGGGCAGAGGTCAGGTCCTGGAGGGTGGCACAGAGTACAGGGGAAAGAATAAGGAGTGGAACACCAGGCTTAGGGGAGGCAGGCCAGGCCCGGAGGCAGCGCTGCATTGGCCTAGGCTGACTCATCTGTGCCGGCCCTGCACGTAACATCTGCCTGGCAGATCCCGCGTAGGTGATGTCGATCTTGGCCGGTGCTGCGTGGCATTTCTGCTCTTCCTTCTGTGCAGCTTAGATGGCGTTTACTCAGGATGCTTTCCTACCCCCCAAGTCTGCATTAAATGTCCTTTTCCCACCCCTGTTCCCCCACGCCCCCATAGCATCCTATATTCCCCCATCATGGGCTTTATCACAGTAAATTGCAGTGCCTCTTTGTCAATGGCTCCTGCTTGATTGCAAGCTTTGGGAGGGCGGTAACCAGCCCTGCCTTGTTCACCGATGTGTCCCGAGCATCTAGCACAGTGCCTACTGAATAAATACATGTCAGGGAGGCCCTGGGTAAGGAACCTGGGCTGTAAGGAAGAACAGCCTCTCCTGGGGGGAGGAGTGTAGGGCTGTGCTTGAAGCCGTCTCTTTCTTTTCCTTAGGAAACAATCCAGATGAACACTGTCTTTGATGGAGAAGCCGCAGACCCAGGTAATTAAGTGGCAGTGTCGCCCATAAGGGCACTGATCATATTCCAGGCTGGTGGAGTCATGGAGGACCATATCCCACGTCCTGCTCTTCACTCAGTCTGCCAGTGCGTTTGGTTGTCGGGCCTACACAGTGCTGATACTTCCAGGCGGCACCGCAACGTGAGATCGGCTCAAAACAGAGCTGGCTTGTAGACACTCAAGCACATGATCACGTGTGAGGCCTCAGCAGGTTTCCACCTAAAGGGTCCCACTCAAGGACCACGCCTCTGTCCAGCCTCCCTCCCTGAATCACAGGCCAGTTCAGGGAATTGGTGAATTCAATAACCCACTGTGTCTTCTGCTCACTGGGACTCAACCTCCCCCCACCTGCCTCATCCTTTCTGAATGCTTCTAAACACCATCCTATTGGTAACGAGAGATATGGAGAAATGGCAAGCTTGGCTTCTTTTTTTCCTCGAGGAGGGCCAAGAATTCCTTCTTGGACAGCAAGATGAACATAAGGTAAAGCTGGCCTCCAGAGCTCTCATCACCCCCATGAAATCAGCTCCAAATTTAGCTCCTTTACACACATCCCTTCACTTACAAAGGCTCAATTATAGACGTGAATAAAGGGAAGGAAACCAAATTCGGGAGGCAAGTGCATTGGCTCCCTGCCACCCTCACATGCGAACGGCTCCGCTTGGTCCTCCTCAGAGGGAGGATGGCTCCTCTCCAGGACAGGCTGCCGCTGCTGCTGGAATTAAATTTCCCTCTATTATTAGGTACTTGTTACCATAATGTGCCCACATTAGCATAAGTGCTGGTGGGATCCTCTGCCTGAGAGGCCACTCATGCTGTAGGGAAACAGCAGGAGCAGGGGCACGCCGGAAACTAGATCTTCTGGGGCAAAAGCCAGGGAGGACCGAGGCTGTTCTGCGTCTGTGTGTTTGCGAGAAGGAAAAAGGAAGCGATGAGCCAACTGGACTAATGTGAACAAACATCAATTAGCGTCTGCAGGCTCCGACACAATAAAAATGGCTCCCTTGCATCATCTCAACTGGGGCCAGATTTGTGTGTCTGTGTCTGCAAATCTCTGCTAACATAACATAGATAAAAATCAAAGTCTTTCCCTCCTTCCTTGGTGAACTCCTGTTTATATCAGGGATTCAGGGGATCTTTTTAAACAAACAAATCAGAACGTAATGGGTCACCCCATGAGAAACTGAGCCTAACTTATCTGAAGCTCATGTTGAATTCAAGACTTCTGTGGCCTCTCATCTTGCCATTGAGGTGACCTTGAGACTCTCCTAAACCTTTTTTTTCCAGGGAAGTGTGAGATTTGCTACCTGTGTGGTCAGAGCCACACAGCTCAGCTCGTGGAAAGGGCAGGCAGGTGAAGATTGTGTTCTTCACAAGCCTGCTTTCAATCTTTCTAGCTGCTTCATCTTTCCTTGGGGGTGAGAAGAGAGCAGGGTGGAGATGGGGGAGCAGAGAAGCATTTGGATTCCTTTGTTTATACATTGATGGTGTAATTTTTTTCCCTAGTTACTGGGGCAATATATGAATTCAACACAAAAACTGGAGCCAGAAAGTGGAAAGATGGGACCTTAACCCAAATGCCAAAATGGAAGGAGTCCAGCCCTCAGGGAGCTGCTCCAAGAAGACCTGTCACTGGGGAAGGGGCCGGGCCACTAAGGAGCACCCACAAGGAAGGAGATGGGCTGAGAGACAAAGCACAGGCCAAGAATACAGTCCCATGGTCCAGGAACCAGGACAGCAAGCCAAGCACCCCAAAGAACAGAAACTCAGCCCTTACGGGTGGGGGGTCCCCCAAACCGCACCCAGAAAAGTGAACGGGGTCTGGCTGCCTGGCCCACAGCACAGCACAGGGAGGGGGCTTGACTGTCTGGGACGCTGCCTCACCCTACATTCTTCGAGGGCAGGGTCGGCGTGGAGGGCTGAAAATGTGGAGGATCCAGGGTCCCAGGTGGAATGTGTGACAGACTTTAAAATGAAGGGCTTTCATCTCAGAGTTGCCTTTTTCTGAGACAGCCCAGGAGAGATTTTGCCCTGGCCTCAGTACCTCTGATCAGCTGGACTGCTAACTGGTGGGTGTGGACTTGTGTTTCTTCTTCACATTGACCTCTAGGAAGCTCTGTTCCGTTCGCCCCTAGGAAGTGCACGAGACCTCCTGCCTAAATTCTGAGGACTACCCTCCCACTTGGTTTCACCTTATTTTCCTGCCTTTATTTTAGCATCACCCAGATTTCTTCACTTATAAATACAGTTCAACACCATATACCATTGTAAGTCACGTCTAATCTTTTTCAAAAGAGGCAGAGCAGTGGGAAAAAAAGGATGAATAATGAGTTGCTCACCTGGGAAGAAGAAAACACACAAAATACCTTTAATTCTTTTTCATTAAGGTAAAACTGATAATGCAATAAAGCGCACAGATCAAAGGCATTCAGCTCAGTACTATGTAGACTCTTCCCTGATGCAACCAATATTTGGGTCTTTATTGTCACAGATTACTTTTGCCTTTCTGAAATTTCCTATAAATGGAAAAAGAGCTCCCCACTTCTTTTGTATCTGGCTCCTTTGGCTGAGCACCATATCTGTGAGATTCACCCAGCTGTACTGTGAACCAGGCATGCAGGGCTCTTCACTGTGTCTCTTATCCCACTGAGGGAATCTGCCACATGTCATTTATCCATTCCACACTTGGGTAGCTGCTCCAAGTTTTTTACTATTATAAGGTATAGCACTGTGTACTTCCTTGTACATGTCTTTCCATAGCATAAACATGTGTTTCTTCTGAGCCTCCTCCTAGGAGTGGGATTGCAAGAGCCATTGCTGGAATCTGCTGAGAATTCTGAAGTTGGTGGCTCCAACTTATGCTTTCAACGATGGAGAGTTCTGACTGCTTTACTCCCTTTTCAACACTTGGTGTTGTCGGTCCTTTTCATTTTAGCCACCCTGGTGAAAATTCCTCTTGAACTAAAGTCACTGTTTTTCTCAAAGCTAAAACAACACCAGCCCTACAACCTACCTGCCCGGCTCCTTCCCTACCTTCTGTGATTGGTGGAGGGGGGAACCACAGAACTCAGAGCAGAGACACAGTGGGAAGCTCTAGCCATTCATACAGCTGGGACTTTCACCTGTGGCCACAAGCAGTGACCTGAAAATAAATCTCTCTGCAATGCAACAGAAAATGGAAATTTTCAGTGTGTGCCTGGTGAAGGCCAAGCAATCCTCACCTTTGCTCCATGTCCTGCTCCCCAGCTGCTGGGCCCCTAGTCCAGTAACCAGAAGAAAGGACTAGATGAGAGTCTACTGGAGCAGCACCCCGTTTCCCAGTTGGAGAGCCAGATGAGAACTCTCCAGGCCCAGGATGGCCTGTAGAGGGCAGGCAGGATCCATCCTGCAAATGCAGAACTTCGGAGGGAGGAGCTGCCCGTTTATTGTGTGCCCCTGCGTCTGTGTGACTTCTCAAGAAAAAGAAACATTTTTAAAATGCCCTGTCCTGGCCTAGAGCAAGCACAATTTATTAATAAGGCTTGGTTCCCAGGGAACTCCCTTGAATAGGTTTAAATTTTGCAAAGAAGGCAGAGCTACTCATTTGTGGAGGTTAAAGTGGGTGAAGTGGCTGACTACCCATTTAAGACTCTGCAAGTCTGTGGAGCCCCGGGTAAAACACCTTCCTCAGAAGCTCTCAGCCTCAATGCAAGTAAAATGAGGCTCCGAGAAGGCTGAAGGGGGTGCCTGATAACTCTTTATGAGCCCATTAAGGATGATTAAAAGGAGGGCGGTGAACAGCTGTTATCCCTTCTCTGGTGATGACAGGGCAGGAGGGGATCATGCTTCTCGGCCAGAAGAAGAGATTTAAGTTAGGCACAGGGAGGGACTTCCCAAAGGCTGGGGTCTGTTTGAAGAGTCAGTTCTTTCCCTGGTGATGGGCAGGAAGAGCTGATTATCTTCCAAGCCCCAAGATGTGAACCTCGAGGAACCCAAGACATGGGTCAGGAGTGGTACCAGGAAGCTTCAAAACCACCTTTTCTTTTTGCATATTTGACTATTTGATCGGGGAAATCAGAAATCTCAGGTCCAGGGCTGAGGCCATTTGGTTTCTAACATTTACCAGGTTTCAAAAATAAATTATCTGAATAAAATCAAGCCAGGGACCATTGGGGACCTTGTGAAACTTTTCTCACATTTCTCTCCCAAGGCCTTAATCATATGAATTTATTGTAGCTAATGTTGACTTGCCTGATGCTGAGTCATTAAAAATTAAAGCAAAGATGTTCAGGGATCAGGACACGGAGGGGTCCACTGTTGAGGGATGTGGAACCCCGTGGTGAATTCTTTGTTTGTTGTTCACTTTTTTTTTTTTTTTTTTTTTTTTTGGATCCATAGCAACTGGACCATTTTTCATTCCCAGCAGCAATGTACATGGGTTCCAAATTTCTCCACATCCTCGTACACACTTGCTATTTTCTGTTTTGTTTTGTTTTTCCTTTTTTTTTTTTTTTTTTTTTTTTTTGCGGTACACGGCCTCTCACTGTTGTGGCCTCTCCCGTTACGGAGCACAGGCTCACAGACGCGCAGGCTCAACAGCCACGGCTCACGGGCCCAGCTGCTCCGCGGCATGTGGGATCTTCCCGGACTGGGGCACGAACCCGTGTCCCCTGCATCGGCAGGCGGACTCGCAACCACTGCGCCACCAGGGAAGCTCCCATTGTGAATTCTTAAGTTTGAGCTTTCCCTGTGCTCAGCAGGAAGCCAGGTCCGTATCGCTGTCCGCCTGTGTTAAAAGCATGTGTGGCTCATGAGCAGAAACCGGGCAATGATGCTTTTGCTCCATAGAGCCCTTGCTCACGTCTGTAGATCTACCGTTTGCCTTTTTATGTAATGTGTTTTGTAACGGCTGAGAAAATTAAAGCAACCAAGTGAGTGAATCTAGAAAATGATGGCTATTGAAACGTGGCATTTCTCATTTCAAACTTAGTGTGTTTATACCTCCCATTCATTCAGTAAATACTTATGGAGTGACTACTGTGTGCCAGGTGCTGACTCATTAGTAAACACAGCAGCCCCAGGACCCTGCCCTTGAGGAGCTTACATTCTGTCTGCTGCAGCTGAAGGTGGCCTGCTGATACACATCCCCAAAGATTCTATTTCCACTTCCATCCTGGCCTCTGTTTCTTGGTTCCCTGAGTGTTCTATCTGAAAGATAAATTAACCCAAGTCTGGAATTTCCTTTCTGGAAGAAGATATTTCAGAACCACTTAAATACTGTTTAAAACTTAATGGGGAGCCTTTATCAGAAAATAGTTGAGGGGTCTTCCCTGGCGGACCAGTGGTTAAGGCTCTGCACTTCCACCGTAGGGGGCACAAGCTCAATCCCTGGTCAGGGAACTAAGATCCCACATGTGCACAGCGCGGCCAAAAAAAAAAAAAAAGAAGGAAAGAAAATAGTTGAGATGCCCAAGGAGGGGCCCCAGCCTTGGGTTATCTGACCAGCGTATGGCTTATAACCTCCGGATGGCAGCTCTGAGCAGGTGTGACTTCCTTGTGTGGAGGATGGGAGTATCCTGAGGCCAGAGAGACCTTTGATCTGGAGCCCAGGGAAAAGGCCAGACATAGGACGGGATGGAGAATCGGGGGGAGACTCAGATGACTGAGACCCTACTATGTGTCACCTGTATTGGGGGTGAGATGGGGCTCCTGCTCTAAGGAATAATCCCACTGAGAAGGTAACCAGCTCTTTGAAAAGACCACAGCCACCCCCCAGGCACTGCATGAGAAGTAAATGAGTTTCATAGGTAGTGGGTGTGGAAAAAAGCAGATGGAGCCCCAGCGATCTCTAAAAGTGTGAGGGAAGACCTGGACGCTGAAGGGTTCTTAAAGCTAGCTATGCGTCCAAAGTGGAGGAGGAGAGAAATGTTGAGCAAAGGCTAAAGCATTCAGAATCCTGGTTGTCAATCAATTTTCAGCCAGTGCTTGTCCTATGTCACCTGGGGTGAATAACCACAGCCCATACAGAGCCTCCTGGGGGTGTAGCAAGCGCTCAAAACACATTTGTAGAACTGGATTGAATTAAGCAAGCTGGCAGTTGGTTTCCGACCCAAGTCATGTAGCAGTCACAACTTTTCTAACTAGATCTACACGAACATTATGACGATCAACGATAAAAAATTACTGAGTGCCGACTAGGTCCCAGGCACTGTTCTAGGCTCTGGGGAGATAGCAGTAAATAAAACAATGTTCTTAGTGTTTACATCCTAGTGAAGGACCAGAGACTGAACGTACAAACGGACAATGGCTGGACCATATATAAAAATAGAACTTGGACCTACAACCTACAGCAACCTGACCAGGAAACCAACCCCCTTATCTACAATAAACAGCCCAGGAAGCCAGCCTGCCTAAGTCAGACTTGCAGGAAGCAGAATGGCTGTTTCTAGTAACAATCCAGGAAGCTCAACAATAACTTCTGTAACAATCAGCCCCAAATGGCCAGGACTTGATTAGTAACAGACAGCTTCCCTAATTTTTATCCCCGCTTCTAACTTAGGACCAGCCAGAGAAAACTAAATATACACCATAGGATGGACCGCCTCCAGTGAGCCCACCTACAGCTTCCCCAGGCCAACAGCCTCCAATCAGAGCACCCGGAGCCTTCCCTTTGTTCCCCGACAAAGCTCTCCCACTCCTCTGCCCGCCTTTGAGTCTCTGACAAAATGGGAGTGATGGTGGCTGACTCACTTGCTATAGTAAGAGAAAAATAAATACCCTTTGCTTTTCCCATATGGTTGGTCTTTGTTTGTTTCCACAGGAATGATAGATAAGCAGATTATACATATACGTGTATATATAGCATATGTATGTATATCTCATATGTATGCATATATCATAGGTATGTACATATATATATCTTATATGCACACATACGATATTTCAATGGTGGTAAATGCTATTGACGACAATGAACAGGGTCAGCGTTATGGAGGGTGGGGACGGCCTCTTCAAACAGGTGGTCAAAGAAGGCCGATGGTAAGATGAGAGTCAAGCAGCAGAAGTGGGGAAAGAGCCATGCAGGTCACGGGGAAGAGCCCCCAGGCAGAGAGCGCAAAGGCAAGGCCAGGTTGAGGATTAGCTGGAGACGATGAGCGATGAGCGTGAGGATCCGAGGAGACTCCTTCGCACATGTGCGTGTGGGGAAGTAGGTGTGTATTTGGGGGTGGCGGTGGGGACACGTGGCCTGCAGGGCGTAAATGGTGAGGCAGAGGAGGAGGGTATGCTCATCGTGTAGGGCTTTGTGAACCGCTGTAAAGACTTTGGCTTTTACTCTGAGTGTGATGAGGAGACATTGCAGGGTTTGGGGAGCAACGTATTTTCTATTTTGAAAGCATGTCTCTCTGAGTACTGATCTGAGAACAGATTTCAGGAAGGCAGGGAGCAGGTGGAAGCAGCGAGACCAGTGAGGTGCTATTGGACTAATCCAGGTATGAGATGACGATGGCTTTTGGTGCAGGGTGGTGGGCACATGGAAACCTTGCAGGACCTTTTGGAAGGAGTGTCCCAGCTGCAAAAGAAGCCCTGGGTCTACTCCCATATTAGATAAAGGTGCCCCAGCAGGGTCTAGCCACTCCCTCAGAGGAAGCCTCCAGATACAGCTATTTCACATAACACCAAACAGTGCTTCCTGAACACAACTGCCCCCTGCCTAGTCTGTGAAATCTGTTGCTGTTGCTATCCGGCATGGTGGTGAGAGTGCGTGTGTGTGCGTGTGTGTGCGTGCGTGTGTGTGCGTGTGTGTGTGTGGTGTGTTGGGGGAGAGAAGCCCTTAGTGTTTCTGCCACATTGAACTGAATCCTGTCAAGATTCCAAACAGGCTTCACGGAAGCAGAACAAACAGGCCTGGACGGTGTTTTCTCTGTCTGGACTCTGTGCCTTGCCGTGCAAAAGGTCGCAGGTACCTCATTCATCCGTGACATGCATTAGATTAGCTCTCACTCTGAAAAAGTACAGTTCTGATTAAAAGCCGTTCACCAGGAGACCTGAGTTGTATGAAAAAACTGTGGCCTGTGACTTCCAAGAGAGTCTAAGTTCTTAGGAAACCACTCTGTTTAGAGGGAAACCGGGAGGCAAGTGTGTCCTAGAAAACTGGAGCCTTATGATCAGATTTTTGGAGACAGTTGCTACTTAAAATGATATCACCTACTGTTCCCATGAGTACGAACCATAATTATCAGTCCTGATTCTGGGCTTGGAGAACATGATCCTTGCAAGTCTTAAGACCAAAGTAAAGCATGCTTACGAGAGCTTTGCACTCTTCTGGGTGGTGCCTGCTAGGTTAGGCAGGCCCAGTGCTTGGACGAGAGCATCCCACTGCCCATTTGGGGCCCCAGCGTACTCAGAAGCCCTGGGAATCTTGCGGTGTTCAGAAACAATCTGCGGCTGCTGTAGCCCCTGCAGACCCAGGCACAGCTGAGGGAGGGAAGCTGGTTAATCTGATTTATAGGTGAAGCTCACAAGAGCTCCACTCCCTGCACTGCCCACCTCATTTGCTCGCCCACAGTCAGAACACCCTCCAGCTGGTCTTTTCTTTTTTTTGGTAACATTTTTATTGGTATTGTGATTTAATTCACATACCACTAAATTCAGTGGTTTTCCAAGTATATTCACAGAGCTGTGCAACCATCACCACTATCTAACTCTAACACACTTTTATTACCACCCCAATAAGCCCCACACCCATTAGTAGTCATTCCCCAACCCCAAGCCCTAGCACCCACTAATCTACTGTCTGTCTCTATGGATATTTCATATAAATAGCATTGTATCGTATTTTTCCTTTTGTATCTGGCTTATTTCACTTAGCATGTTTTCAAGAATTATCTATGTTGTAGCAGATATCAGTACTTTATTCCTTTTTATGGCTGAATAATGTTCTACTGCATGAGTATACCACATTTTATTTATCTACTCACTGGTTGATGGGTATTTGGGTTATTTCTACCTTTTGGCTATTATGAATACTGTGCAGTGAACGTTAGTGTACAAGTTCTTGTGTAGACACGTGTAATTTCTCATGGGTATATACCTAGGAGTGGAACTGCTGGGTCATATGATAATTCTATATTTATCTTTTTAAGAAACTGCAAACTGTTTTTCAAAGTGGCTGCACCATTTGACATTCCACCAGTCTTTCACAAAGTTTGGGTTTTTTTTTTGTTTGTTTGTTTTTTGTGGTTCGCAGGCCTCTCACTGTCACGGCCTCTCCCATTGCGGAGTGCAGGCTCAGCGGGCAGGGCTCACGGGCCCAGCCGCTCCACGGCATGTGGGATCTTCCCGGACCGGGGCACGAACCCGCGTCCCCTGCATCGGCAGGCAGACTCTCAACCACTGTGCCACCAGGGAAGCCCCACAAACTTTTTAAACAGACAAGAGGTGCCCTCAGCCCAGGTTGTGGTGGTGTCAGCCCTTCCCAGACTGTGTCAGGCTCTGGCATAAGGAGTCTGCCTGTGGTCTGGAGTGCTGGTCGACCTCACTGAGCTTCCATTGCACCTGAGTGGTCTGCAGATAGGTCTCTACAAACCTCAGGATTGCAACTGTGTGTCTAACATATGCTGGGCACACTAGCTACACAGTCTCCAAATCCTCACAGTACTCTTTTGAGGATGGTCCAGTTAGCTGCATTTTACAGATGAGAAAGCTGAGGGGTGGAGAGATAACGGAACTTGCCCAGAGGTCACAGAGCCGGGACACCAAACTGGGTCTGTCTCCTTGGAGCTTAGGCCAAAGGGCTCAGTTATGGCCTTTGATTTGTGTTCTGGGGGAGCTTTCAGGGAAAAGATAATCAGTCAGAGGATGACTGAACCCTCAGACGGATCCTCTGACCGAGTACCTCTTCCCTGAAAGCCCAAGGCTACTCATGCCTGCAAAAATCAAACCCTCACACGTGCAGCGTCAATACCAGCTTCTGGACCAGCAGACAGGCTCTGAGAGCATCCTCTCCTGCCTGGCTTGAGCTGGGATCTGACATAGCCGCCAGCCTCCTGCAGCCCTGCAAGCTCAGAGCGTGCGTCTTTGGGCTGTGTGAAAGGCACAGTCTATTCTTTTCTCGTTTCTGCACACATTCCCCACCTGTCTGCTGCTCAACAGAAGCAGTCTCATCTTGGCTATGAGTATTCAAGTGCCTTCCAAAGACGTTAAATCAAGGTCTGGGTCACTCAGAAACAGCCCCCTCCTCCCCAAGGGGAAGGGGCTGCAGTTATACATGTTGGCCAGCAGGGGCTCTTTTTGCCATTTGGCTTCCTCTGAGTGGTCCAGAAACGCCTCCAATAAACTGGTCCTCCTCCTTTCCACCTTTCCCCAAGCTTTTCAGGGTATGTGGCCGCGGGCCCTGCAGACAGCAGCCGCAGGGCACCCATAGTCAGGATTCCGCCTTGTGGCCGCCCACAAAACCCCACAACAGCAATGTGGCTGCTAGAAACCTGGAGGGCCCTACCAAACTTTCTGGAGGAGGGAGTGAGTGGCCGACTCCACCCATGAGTAGCCTTTTCCTGGAAGACCCCTGGACAGTGATTAGGGCATTTTGCCAAGCAAGCTACGGCTAGTGATGAAGACAGCTCCCAGCTGGGCTCAGAACAACTTTATCACTGTTGACTTAGGAACAGAGGATTAGAATCAGCTGTGGGGCTTGGCATCTCTGAATAAATACCCCCAGATTTTGTTCCCTTAACACACCATCTTGCCACATGTTCCAGAGAATGAGGGTCCCAAATTCTATGCCTTTGTTTGGTTGAGTGTGTGATGTGTCCGTGTACTAATAATTAAAATCAAATTTTGCATTTATAGAATGCTTGCAATGTGCAAGATCTTGTGGGGTCCTTTGTATTTATAGTTGTATTTAATATAATGCATCTGGAGGTACTCTCTAATTTACCTATGAAGAACCGAGGCTCAGAAAGGGTGATTTACCTCCCAAAGGTCTCACGGCTAGTAAGTGGCAGAGGGAGGTGGAGTCCGAAAGCAGGTGTGGCTTCTAAGCCCCTTCATGCTCCCACCCCAACACTGCCTTCAACTTGGGGCTGCTTTAGAAGAAGGCGCGAGGCTGGGCATAGAATCAGAAGGGGAAGGTGTGGACAGAATTTACAAGCTAGTTTATGCTGGAGCTGGTTTGGGTGCCTTGAAATTCATCAGTGCTTGGACGAGAGTCTTCCAGGATGCGGACCCTTCCCATGGAGCAGCCAGGGGCTCATTAGTGTCACTGAGCACCGGGTGAGAACGATAAAAAGGGAAGTGAAAGGCAAAAAGGGAGGAGGACAACAGGGCTGAAGCAAGCAATGAAGAGCAGAGAGAGAGGTGGCTTCAGACCCTTGCCTGGGAGCCCCCTGCCTGGGGAGCTGGTAGAGCAAGAACAGCCTTCATTCTCTCCTGCAGGACCAACAAAGGGCAGCTGAATCACGGGATTTCTCAAGAAATAAAAATTCCTAGCACACCCCTGGGGCCTCGGGGAGAAAAACTGACAACGTGTTGATTGAAAACAGACCCAGCTGAAGTGTGCCCGCAGCATGAGGCCAGGCTCTTGCAGGTTCACAGCGACACCTAGTGGTCTCTGTGGGCACCTGCCGCCATCGTGGAAACGATGAGGCCTGTGGTCTGGTGAAGTGTTATCTGGGATCTAGAGCAGAAGTGTCTTCTTTTCCCTAGCTGCAAAAGGCCATATTTTGCCCTGTGTAATAGGTCAGTATTCTAATGGGAATTCCCAGGGATGGCGGGGGCACTGGTCAAAGACTGGACTTCCTACTATAGCCAGTTATGTATATCCGACAGACTTTAGCTAGATTTTCTGAAGTGGTCGTTATTTCTTCTAGTTTTATTCTTTTCATGTGTTAAATCTAACTGAATGTATTTAGTGGTGATACCTTTAGAAGACTTTTACACAAATGAATTGACCAATCCCAGACATTTCTTTTTTAGATTCCGTGTTGAGAAAATATAACGACTATGCTTCTACATTAGGTCAAAGACCTTAGCTTCCATCATCACCCTGATCAATAAGTCTGCTTAAAAATGAAAACTATGCACCTCTTTCTTGGGTAATGGCGCTTTAACATTTCGTCCCCTTCCTTGCCTCCCCTGGCTCCATTTAAGCTTTGGCTAATTTACTTGTCTGAGGGCTCCCTGGGGGCAGAGTATGTCCAGTGTTAGTACAAGGCCTGGGACATAGTTAATACTCAGAAACGATCTCCTAATTGAATGACTTCAGCTGCTGATCAGGCAGTGGCAGGGCAGGGGAGGGAGGCCAGATAATCCAATATCCTGGGAAGCCCTGCTATAGGATTCCAGACTCCGAGGGGAATTTATCAGACCTTGGCAACTCAGCTTCCTGTCAATGGCTGGGGACAGTCTGTGGTTAAACAGTAGCCCAGGGTGGCACTTGTAGAGCTCTGTAAAAAGGCCTATTAAATGTTTGTGGGTTGGCACTCCTGGGAGGGCTCCTCGAGGCCATATTTAAAGGGACTGTCAAGAGACCCACTGAAGGCTTTCCTGTTGAAGAAGAAACCATGAGCTTCTGCAATCCATTGTTACTGGGAAGGAAACACTTCCCCCAAGCTAAATTTTATCTAAATTACATTGGCCAAATTACCTGCATTAACTGGGTTCCATTGGTTGCAAAGATCAAAGAGATTCAGATTTACTGGGAAGCCGCTTGTGGAAATAAAGAGCATTGGCCCCATTGCTTGATCTCTCCAGAACCCAGAAGATGCAGAAGACCTGACTATTTGAAGTGTGGTGGCATGGATGGGGGTCATATTGGTGCCAGCCCAGCATCATTTGAAAAGCCTTCCTAAATTAGGAAAACAGGCCATGTTAGGGTCATTACCTCACCAGGGTGGAGATCAGAACTCAGTTTCCCAGACCAACTCTGCAGCTAGGACACAGACATGTGACCTAGGCTCTGCCAGTTGGATGCAGCAACGTGAAATTTGCACAGAAGCGTGAAAAGCAACGAAGCAGCTGCTGCATGGGATTGCATCTTGGTGATGGGGGCCAGGCATGTGGAGCCCCCAGAGGAAGCAGCGGCAGAGATACTCCCAGTAACATGAGCCAAAGGCAGTGGGATCAAGCCTCTGACTGGACCAGTGGGGATACGAGATGAGTATTGTTTATGGCTACAGAGCCTCAAGCCCTCTTCTCTAACTCTGCCAGAGATTCTGTGAGCCACTAATATCCTCTTACACATTCCTGCTTAAACAAAGTAGAGTGTTTTGTTGTTTGTAAGTAAGAACCCAGATTGATAAACCCACCATGAAATTATAGTTAGCTTTCATGGACATTGGAATCAGAAAGTCATTCTACATTCAAGGCAGCCATAGGAGGTTCATGTCAGCAGTTCAAGGATCACTACCTCAGAGAGGTTGTACTCAACTATTTTGTTTGGGGCTGAGGTGGATATCTGTTGTGACTGCCTATTCAACATGCCTCCAGTTACAACCATTTTTCTATTGTTAATTTAAGCCTTGTCTTCTGGTGGTACTGACATCATGCCCTAGATCCAAAGCCGAGCACATGACCCAGGCCAGGCCAATCAGATTGCTGCTTTTCCCTAGCCTCAGTGATTGGTTCAGGGATGGATACATGTCCCAAGGTGGACCAATGAGAGCTATCCGTGGGACTTGTGCTGTACCCCTAGGGAATTTACTCTTTTTCTGCTGAGGCTGCTCGGCTGGGAGGAGGTAAGCATGAAACATACAGCCAGTGTCTGCCACCATGTCAAGTGTGGGAGTTGCTGCCAACCAAAGAATAAAGCCAACTGGAGGAAAGCAAAAGTAAGAGAGAGGTAATAATTCCCAATGATACTGCACATTTGGATCCAGCCAGGACTGAAGTCAATTCCATCCTTAGATTTTTCAATTACGTGAGCCATCCAATTCCTTCGTAAGTTAATTTGAGTTCAGTCTCTGTCACTTAAAACCAAAAGGGTCCTGACTAATACCATAGTGCACGTTCAAATACTAGAATTTTTGGCAAGGCTTCAAATGGATTAAATTACATCCCCACTTATCATATCATTCACTTGATTACTCTTCAAGCCTGTGTTTTCATTCGAGGATAACTGTTATGGCCCCAATTGTGCTCTCTTCTGTACTCACGAGACCAAGTTTGCACACATCCTAGGAAACACGTGGTTCCTTTGTACATGCTTGTCATTATACTCTACCTCTGCCATCCAATGTGCCCGTTTGGGATTCTCCCATTCTACATGAAGCACTCCTCTCAACATTCTGTCTGAGGAACACTATTGTAACAACATATATCCTCAGTTACAACAAAAGGTACATCCTCCAGCTTGAACACAATATGGTACCCACCTGTGAGGGTAGCTTCCAGCCCGTGTGCACAGGTATTTGGGTTCAGAACCACTGGTCCTGGAGCTCCAGCATCAGTGTGATTCAGTGACTGCAATCTTCACGCCCCTCTTCTAAGTGTATCTTCATGATTCTTGTCCTGCTACCAGCTGGCTCATTTTCTCTTTATTTCTAAAATCAATTCCCAAAGAGAGAAAGATATAATTTGATTGATCTCATCTGGGCAGGGTTGATTGAGCTGGACCACATCAGACAATACCAGTCAGCCCATACATGGAGGTCCTGGGCAAGGCATCCGCCTCTGTCCAATCACTGGCCAAAGGAGGGTGCAGGTCATGTGGTCAAAACACAGCAAAGTTTGGATGAGCAACAGCTTGGGGACGCTTCTCTCCTTGGGAGCTATGACTAGGGCAGTTTTCTTAGTCAGAAATGGTGTGTTTGATAGCTTCCATGTTCAATGTGTCTGGTACCTTCTCCTGTCCTATAAATAATAGAATAAAATCATGATAAAGTTAGGGATGGGGATGCTAATAATAATTGTGAAGAGCTGGCTTCAGGTTCAATACCTCCATTCTTCCTGCATCACATTTACTGGATGTCTCTGAAAGTTGTCAGTTTTTATTTTCCTATAAGCCAAAGGATTAACTGGGTTTATGTTCTTTGAGGGTCTCTGACGAGACAGCATGGATTTAAATACCACTTTGTGAGCTTCCCTGGTGGCACAGTGGTTAAGAATCCACCTGCCAATGCAGGGGACACGGGTTTGAGCCCTGGTCCAGGAAGATCCCACATGCCACGGAGCAACTAAGCCCGTGCGCCACAACTACTGAGCCCACATGCCTAGAGCCCATGCTCTGCAACTAGAGAAGCCACTGCAATGAGAAGCCCGCGCACCACAGCGAAGAGTAGTCCCCACTCACTGCAACTAGAGAAAGCTCGCGTGCAGCAACAAAGACCCAGCTCAGCCAAAAATTAAAAACCAAACAAACAAAAAACACCACTTTTCCCTGACACAGAGTACCCAGCTGCCACCCTCACTGTGGGTCAACTGCCTTTAGAGGCGTGAACAGTCTCAACTGCTTTCCCTAAGCCTGATGAGAGCCTATTTCCCCTGTCACTGGGAGAGGGCTGTGAATATCCACATGCTGGCATCCAGCTTGTTCCTAGTTTATTCTGTGGTATTGCATCAACCCTCTAAGGTCAACTCCAGAACCTCCAGCTTTAAGCCAAAGTACTTTCAACATAACAAGAAGTTCATACCTGGGAGGCCTGTCTCAGGCCAGCCACACACAAGGGGTGTTGGAAGCTCTACCATTAACTCATTGTGCAAGTTTTCAGTGAATTGAAAGATACCAGGATGCCTCCCTTGTTAGTAAAATAACCATAACCACCAGGGTTGGCAATGGGAAGGAATCTGGTGAGGAGGGTGGGCTGTATCAGAAGCCCACACTTCAACTTGGAGTTTCCCCCGGTCAGGCACTGACCCTGGTTGGGCCAGGATGTTAAACTGGGAATGCACCCTCTCCCCCTGGGCTGACTCCTTCAAGGTCTAGAATGCCATCAGTAAAGTCTAATTCTCTTTTGTATTTGAAGGCACCTAGAATCCTAAAGATAAAACTTCTCAAAACTCAGTAGCTAATTTCTCCAAAGTTGTGGGGCCTTTGTTTAGGTTTATATATTTAATTCACCTCCTGAGGACTCTTTGGACTTTTGCTGCCAGACAGTGTCTCAAGACAAAAAATCATCTCTAGTCTACGTGGACAAACCAAGGTGACCTGTTCCTGTTCTGGAGGTGACGTGGCTTAGTGGTTAAGGGTGTGGACTCTGATATTAAATACACTTGGGGTCAAATATTTGTGACCTTGAGTAAGTTATTTAACATCTTTGTGCTTTGTTTCCTACTGTGTAAAATGGGGATGATGATGACATAAGTCTGCCCCATGGTGAAGTGTGTATGTTAAATGAGATCATGTACATGTAAGTGGTAAACACCCACTGTTTTTTTCCAGCTAAGTGGGATTTCCCAGGGACCCATCAGAACTTTCCCTTAGAAACCTGCTGGGGCTGCCTGCACTTTGGAGCCCTTCCAGGTGAGGGTGACAGAAACATCATAGCGGGCATATGGGGTCCTCCTCCCAGCTCTGTTCCTCCTGCCTCTCTGGGGGCAATGTCACTGGTTCTAGAGAAGACGGCCAAGGCCACAGCTGACATGGAACCTGCAAGTCTGGACTGGGGCCTCTCACTGCATGGAAAGTGTGTTGAGCACTGATGGGCGTGAGTGACCCACCACTCTTCGGTGCTAGATGTCCTTTTAGGCATATTGCTGCTAGATGTCACTGGGCCTATACTTCAGGTCAGAGGATGGGCGTGGGTGAGAAGCCCCAGCCCCTGCCAGCCTCCTGGTCTGAGAAGGTCACATGGCTCTTTGAAAGTGGCTCCACCGGACAGGCCCTCAAGTCCTGGCTCCAAGAAACCTAACCTGGGCTCAGCCAGGCTTTTGTTAAATCGCTGACCTCAGAGGCTGGCAAATGCATTAAGAACAGTATCTGAGGGACTTCCCTGGTGGCGCAGTGGATAAGACTCTGTGCTCCCAATTCAAGGGGCCCAGGTTTGATTCTGGGGCAGACTTATGTGATCAGGGAACTAGATCCCACGTGCATGCCTCAACTAAGGAGCCCAGGTGCTGCAACTAAGGAGTCCAGGAGCCGCAACTAAGGAGCCCAGGAGCCGCAACTAAGGAGCCCGTCTGCCACAGCTAAGACCTGGCACAACCAAATAAATAAATAAATATTAAAAAAAAAAAAAAAAAGAACAGTATCTGGGAGGATTCCTGGACCAAGCAGGGCTCACAGACTCATCTTCACTAGAATGGCTGGTGTGCCCAGTGCTTTTCAGTTTCCAGGAGCTTTCACGCACCTCGTGCCAGTCGCAGAACAATCCTGTGGGTTAGGCAGAGTTTAGAGGAAAGAAAACTCCGCATGGAGTCTTAAACCTGCAAATAGCTTTGAGGTCAGCTTCTTCAACCCCTTTGCCATGCAGATAAGGAGAGGAAAGTCCAGAGAGGGCTAGGTGACCAAGCTAATAGGAGCAGGGCCAGACCCACTGCCTGGGACCTCTGTCCCTCTCCCACACCAAGCTGCACCTGAGGCCAGGGAGCCCTTGCTTGGCTGGGAAGACAGCCTCCCTGAAAGCCCAGGCTGAGATTTAGGCTGCTTTGTGCCTGAGCCCAGGTCCCTGTCATTAGCACAGCTTCAGCAATAGTCCTTGGTGCGGGAGAGGGGACAAAGCCAGCCTGGGTGACTGCTCCAGCTTTCAGCTGCACTAAGGAGTTTCTGTGAGTCTTTACAAGTCCCAGATTGGGAATGTCAGACCTCAGGCAAGAATTCTTCAACATGAGGATGAGTCAACCCAGGCTCAGGGCACATTCCTTGGCCTGTCCTGCTTTTCACAGAATCTCCTAAAGTGCTAGAACTTAGGATGGAACTTGAATGATTGACCCCTGGTTTTAGTCCATCAAAGTTGCTGAGCACAGACTATTTTCCCAGCACTGGACTGGTAGGTGCCACTCGAGGTCAGGGGCTGTCCCTTCCTCATTGAAGGACCCCGGAGTCCTCAGCACAGAGAGGAATGGAGGGGGGAGGACAGGAGGGAGGAGGAAACTTCACGGAGGGGGGCTGGGTGCCATTTACACTTTCAATTCCCCCAGAGAGGCAGCTGTGGGCACTCTCCTCCAGGGCCCCAGAGGCTGGCCGAGTCTGTGGTCTGTCTAGGCGAAGCGGGTGAGGTTACCCATACAAGCACATTTCCTCAGAAACATCTGCTCCACTGCAGGAAAAACAGCAACTCTCTGACTTATTTAGCGTCCATTAAGTTCATATTCAAATGAACATGCAGGGAAGGAGAGGGGCGGGGTCCCAGCAGCACAGAGGCTGGGAGAGGCATTTAAAACATATGAAGATCTGTGTACCAGATGTTCGTTTCACCTCAAGAAAATAAAATGATGCAACGACACAGAACAAAACATCTCAACCAAACGTCTGACTGTGAGAGCAGCAAGGGAAAGTCTGCTCTGTCTCCTGTCCTGCCTTCTCCGGGTCTACTCCACGTTCACATGGAGAGGCTTCCAGTCACAGGGTTTCATTCAGCTCTTGGTGTGAACGACACAGTTATGGCTGAGACCAGTAGTGCACACCTAAGACTTTCCAAAATCTTGAACAACACAGACCCTCTTTGCACATGGAGGGTCTCAGACAGTGGGCTGGTGTCCAGTGGGCTGTGCCAGAGGCCCATCTGAATGCTAATGAGCATGCAGCTGCCCCCAGGGTTGCAGGGCAAAGGGCAGGAGCATCGGAATGGGTCCCTGGAAGCTCTCTCTGCATCACTGGGATGGTCAGCTAGCTGGGACCTGGTCCCCTCTCCCTGCAGGAGGGGCTGCACCCAAGCTCATGTTCCTGCAGACCAAGGCTTTCTCCCCTGCCCCCATCGGTGCCCAGGGAGCATTGCAACACCCCAGGTAATGCCTGCACATCTCCTTTGCCTGGAGCCCAGTAGCCTGTGTGTTCCTCCAGCAACCTGGGGGAGGGTCCTCCAGAGACATGAAAACCTACCCTGTGGGCCCACTCACCCTGACCCCAGGAATGACAGGATGGGGGATGCATGCCCGTCTGTGTCTTGGGGCTCTCCTTTGGCCTTGTGAGTTCCCCTCCACCCTGCCCCGGTTTCCTTAACCCATGCTGTGTGATGTTATGGAATTGCCTCATATCTCATATCTGGTTCCTGAGGGGAGGAATTCAGATAGGACCACGTGGCAGGACACCTGGATAAGGTCACTCCGCAGAGCTGCTTCCATCACACTTAGAAACACAATGGCCCAACACAAATGAACAGCACTTAAATGCCACCACCAAGCCTAGAGGCACAAAGCAAGGGAAGGGCAGGGTCCTCCAAGGAGCTCTGGGAAGGAACTTCTGTAAGCATGACTGCACAAGGGAAAGGGCTGCAGCAGCTTCTGCCGATGCTCCTGGGACGGTCCTCCTCATCTGTCCCTTCTAAGAGCCCAGCCCTGATTGATCTCAACACCCAGCCCATCACTGCCTGCTTTATGACTCTCAAAGTCTCCTGGAAATGGACGGTTCTGCAGGGTTGCTGGGATCTTTCTGAAGCCTTTGCAATAACCGGCATTTCTCACTGAATAAGGTGGATGGCACTGTCTTCAGGCCAACCTGAGCTTGTGGCCCTTTGCTCCCTGACAAACGGGGAGAAGAATGCTCTAACCAAAAACCGACCAAGCCCTGATGAGCAGTGTGTGTAAGCTCGGGCAGGAGGGGTAGCTGCGAGGAGAGCCACTGAGGTCACTTTCACTGAGTTTCTTTCGGTTCCACAATGCTCTGTGCTTCGTCACATCTCAGAGCGCTCGGCCCTGCAACCCTGCTGTCTGGATTCAGTCACTCATTCATTCAACACACATCTGCCGAGATTCTCTTACACACCAGCCACTGTCTCCAAGGTGCGGGGTGAACAAGCAGCTGGTGTGGTGGGCTGTGGAAATGACAACGAGGTGTGGCCTGTGCCTTTGTCATCTCCAGTACCCCGTGTGCCAAAGCATCACGGTGAGGTTATCTGACCTGTGGTTCTCAGGGCTGATCAACAAAGAAACCCACAGGGACACACGGGTTGAAAGAGAAATGCCAGCCTCTGAGGGTGATCCAGGAGGGCTGGAAATTCAACCCCTCTTTTTCCCCAATATTCATCAAGGCAAGTTCTCAACTTTTTGACCATGATCCACTAGGAGAACCATCTCTAACATTACAATCCAGTACACACATACATATATGTGTATGCATATGAATATACACACAGCTGCAAAATGTTATATTATCAAACTTTACTATGTATGATGAACTCTGATATATTTTTTATTCATTATCTTATCCTATCCTATCCTATCCTATCCTACTCTACTCTATTCTATCCAAAATGCTGGTCATGAATTTTGCAGCCCACTAAAGGATGACAAATGTCAGTTTAAAAAACACCAAAGTAGGGAAAGGAAGGAAGGCAACACTTCGTGTCAGGAAGAAGTTACAATCAAATCTTATTTTAAATGCCTTCAAGGAACCTTCGCCTTAGATTCTTCTATAAATCAAATCAATCTACTCTTAATTTGCATTGATGAGGACCCAACCTTCTGCTTTGGGGTTTGCTTAAAGCAAAGTATGGCCTACCAGCCAGATCCAGCCCTCTGCCTGTTTTTGTAGACCCATGAGCTAAGAATCATTTTAAATGGAAAAAAAAAAAAAAGAAGAAAATCAAAAGAAGAAAAATTTCCTGACACATGAAAATTACATGAAATTCAAATTTCAGTGTCAGTATTTGTTGGATCTCAGCCATACTCATTCGTTTGCATATCGTCTGTGGTGGCTTTTGCACTACAATGGCAGACTTGAGCGTGGCCTGCAAAGCCTAAAATATTTACTATGTGGCCCTGACCCCTGGCTTAAAGCATGGTATTTCTCATGCTAGGGATGGGATTACCCCTAAAGAAATGGTATTGCTGGTGTGGGGCCTTTAAAGGAGCAGCTGAATAGACAAATTTGGCTTTGCTGAGGCTGCCTTCTCTGATCCTCTCCTTGGCCAGCAGGAGCATCGTCTTAACCCCAGGACTGACTGATGGGTGAGCAGCCATCCAGCAGCTGCCCAGAGGCCCCAGCTGCCCTCAGGCACTGTGTGGCCTGGCCCAGGGGGATGGGGCCAGGCTCAGGAAGGACAGACAGCCTTTGAAAAAATCAGCCAGCATTAGATTCAGACCTCTCTCTCCACTTGACCTTTCTTTTCCCTCTTGTCTAGCTAGCAACACTTTTCTCTGGTCCTTTTCTATTTTTCTTTGGGCTTATATGGACTCTGGGTCACACCTGCCCAGCAAAGTATATGGCAAAGTCAATTTTTTGAAATATTAATAAACACCTTCTTCCCCCCCTGGTCTTTTCTTTTTTAAATATCTCCTCTCCTCAAACTCCCTGCCGCTCCCAAGAGCCAGGCTGTTCTGCGCTCCTGTCTCGAGGCAGCTGGGGTGAGGGGGACAGGAAGCATCTTTGGCTTTAACTTCGGGGCAGGGAGGCCTTAAGAGCTCTCAGCCAAAACTGCTTCAGGGGAACATTAAGGTAGAGATCGGGGCTTCCCCCACCATGTTCTCTGAGGTGAAGGGGGTGGAAATAGAGGGGGAGGCTCTGTGCAGAAAAATCAGTGGGGTGAGGGAGGGAGACACAGCCCCCGAAAATGCAGAGTCCAGCACTCAAGAATTGTCAGCAGACACCTTGACCATCAGCCTTCACTCAGGGCCACTGGCTGGCCTTCCCTCATCTTGGTGGGAGTTTCTTCTACGGCAACCAGCATGTCCCCACAGGGCATGATACCATCCTAGCCTCCAGCTGTGGCTCTGTCCCCATCTGCCATCTGATCTGCCCTAGGAATTCATGCCCTGCAAGTTCCCGGGATCTGATTTAATCCCAGAGAGAGAGAGAGGGAGAGAGACTTGACATTTAGTGGATGGACCCACCTGAGATTCCTCTCTGACCTGGGACAAGCTTGGTGTGTCAAAGAGACTGATATAACAGTATTCACCACGGGGTGTGTGTGTGGGTGTGTGTGTGTGTCTTCCTGAACACTCATGAAAGTTAGTGTGTCTATGAGGGTATGTAATGGGATTTGGGACTTAGTGGAGGTTGAGAATGAATGGATGGAGAGCAAAGTAGCCAGACACATGTTGGGATGTTCAGAAGCAATTCCTGCTCTCCACAAGAGGCTGGGCCCCATGCTGCCACCCTGACTTTGGACTTTGGGACAGAGTCTCTGCTTTTTCTGCTCCATTCCTAATTTTTTTTCTGCCCGGGATGATCCCACAGTGGAGGGAGGAGTAGAGCAAGAAGAGATTGAATTTTCTCATCTCCCCACATCTCTGACCCAACACTGGACCAGTGGTAGCTTTGCCTAATTTCAGAGATGGAGAGGCTTTCTCCAGCCCCTCTCTTGCTAATGGACAGCAGCAAACTTCCTTCCTCTCATCTGCCAGGGTTTGAAAGCTTGACCTTTCACAGAAGTCAGCTTGAGTTCATTTACAGTAGATTGCCTGATCTCATTTATTTTCTCCTGTATACTTGAAGTTAGGACAGCTATAATTTGAAATGGAAATTTATGCAAATACTATGTAAATCAGGTCATTCCCAGATTAACTGGGGGAAAAAAATCTGGTCGCCTTAGCAGGTACCATCTGTTCCCTCCTCATTCTTTCCATATCTGAACCCCAGCCCCCTCTTCCCAATCTACTTTGAAACTTGTTTTCCTGTGGCTGAGAAAAGAGATCTTTCAAGGGAAGGACACAAATCACCCATCAGTGTCCCAGGTAGGCCGTTCTAATGTCCATTCAGTTGTGGGAAGAAGTCCAGGTGAGGGGCCAGGATGAGGTTTAGGGTTAGCCTCAGGCTAATGGTGCTTCCTTGAAGGAGAGAGTCTCTAGGGCTGGCTGTGCTGGACTGTTCTGAGCTGTCTCGGAGAGACCTGCCACACACCACAGGTCCGTCATGTTCCCCCTCTTTCCTCTCTTTCCTCCTGGCCTCTGTTTTCCTTATGATTCTTCTTTCATCCTTCTCATTGCCTTTGCCCGAAGCCCTCTTATAGCACCCAGAAGCTCTCTTACTCAGTACTGTGGTAGTTGGAGAAGAAATGTTTAGGAGTTGTGCAATCTTGGGCACTTGTGGGTCCAGGTGTATGTTGGTTGGCAGTGCCAGGGGGGTGCTCCAGTGCCCCGGCCTCTGGTTCCTCCCCGTGGCTGCAGCCTATTCCTGCTTTGTGGCAGTGACAACTTCAGTCCTGCTCTGGGAAGGCAGAGCCTAGTATCCCTATAGCCAGAGGAGGAAGTTTCTATTCCACAACTCTTAGCCCTCCTTTTCTCATACAGGCTGTTAATGTGGGGGAAAAGGAGGGCTCCTGGCTCCTTTGTTCAGTGTCACTTTCGCCTTGAAGGGGGTAAAAGTGAGAGACTGCCTGGCAGGTCATTAGCTCCTCCAATCTGCAATGAAGAAGCATTGTGGAGCAAAGCCACAGCTGACACCCAGCAAATAGGTAACTTCAACGTAAAGACTTTTGTGGCTGTTAGCCACCGAGATTTTGAGGTCATTATTGCAGCAAAACTTAATGACAGCTGACCAATATACCCTCCATAATCTTCATTGACCTTTCCCCAAAGCCTCCTCAAATTTCAAAACAAAAGTGCTCCTGATATTTTCTCTGTCTGAGGTCAAATGAGAATAAAAGTATCTTCATAGAGATTTGCTTTTTCTTGATTCCTTATATGACAGTACAAACCACATTTGCATAATTAGTTTCAAAAGCACACCTCCAGGCAGCGGGAACAGTCAGTGCAAAGGCCCTGAGGCCAGAATATAAAGAGCCTAGTGTGGTAGGATCAGAATAGTAGGAAATGAGGTCAGAGAGTTGGGGGTGGACGGTGGGAGGCTTGAGCTTGGCCCCAGAGGAGGTGCAATTTTAGAACAGAAGCACAAGGTGGCACCATGACATTCCTCACAGTCACGGTTGACCACACATGCTGGTAGCAGAGGAGGCAGACGCCCCCCAGAAAGGTTCCGCCAGGGAATCAAAGTCCAGCGGGCACTAAGTAATCATAAAAGATTCTTAGAAATGGAAAAGCTTTTGAGATCTCCCCATCCAATCGATTGCCGTGTGGGGTCCATGATGCCTATGGAGGGGCTCCAGGATTCTGGGAATCCCTTGAATTGCAAAATTCACTATACAGGGGAAACCTCCAAAGCTTTCATGCCAAGGGGTCTATAACCCAAAGACGGTAAAGGACCTCTGGCTCCAACCAATGTTCCTTCCAGGGTCGGCCTTGATGAGAACTTACTCAGCTGCACTCAGCCTGGGCCAAATCCACATGTTACCAGGTGCCCTGGACCCAGACCTGGGCTGTAAGCCCTGTTCTTTCTTAGTGGAGGAACCCAGAGAACGCCCTGAAGCTCCAGGCCTGAGGATACCAGAGCCCCTTCAAGAAACGAGGGCTTTTGTCAGGCGGCTACAGACTCTCCACTGACTTGCCACTGAACAAACAACAAACCCTGTACACCTAGGCACTGGTGGTTTTCAGAGGTGCCTAGATGTTCTTTGGATAAATGTCACTAAATGTGGTTACTGAATTCACAGTCGCTTTGATCATCAGAGAGTTTCTCACCTACTGGATGCTCTCTCTCTACATATCTTACAAGTCTAATATATATTGTATTCCACATGAGTCTATTATAATGGGGGGGTTGTCTGCCAAATATTTTGAGCTAAATGGGAATCTTTACACTCAAAATGGCCCGTGGAAAGAGAGGGGAGACCGTGTGTGGGAAAGTCTGATGACTGGGGGCTGGCTAGGGCATGGACGCCCCAGTGGGAAGTCGTTGTGGGCGGCAGGCAGAACATGGAGGCAGAAGTGAGTCCTGAGCCATGGGACTGCTCAAATGGAACCACAGACGGAGACCAAGGCTCGCTCCTCTGACAGGGAAGATGCAAATTTTTAATTCAGCAGCTTGTTTAAAAAAAAAAAAAATCCCCTGATACTACTGTATTTGCTATCAGTGTCTTAAAACACCAATTTAAATACCACATTTACTGGTGTCCCTTCTCAAAGCCCGACTTCCCCCTCCTTGCCTGAGAGCGGGGCTCAGAAAACCCAAGCATCTACCTCGGGTGGTTAGACCTGCAGGTGGGCAGTTCCCCGGGGACCCTTCCAAACCAAACCCAAACCCAGAACAGAAAGAAGAGCTGAGGATTGGGGTTCCTTTCAAGGGCTCCAATCATCTTTTCTCCCCTTCACTGCCTAAGCATGTCCTCCAGATGTGGGCCCAGGGGCCAGAGCGACTGAATATTTATCAAGGGCCTTCTGGCGGACGTGAAGACTGAGACAGGAAAATCAGGCCCTGGTGGGTTTCTACGGAGCCTGCCTGGGTGCTGGCCAGACTTGGCCAGGTTCAAGTTGCCCAGGTGACTGCTGAGTCACGCCCTGCCCCACTGCCCACCTTGAGAGGCACACTGTGGACTTGGCCACTGCCAGAGTTTGCCTCTTGTTGCCATTCCCCACACTGACCACACTGCTCGCCCAGACCCCACTGTGGCTCCATTGTCCACGGTGGCCTGGGCTGACCAGCTCAGCCTGGAGCCCTGCCCTGGGAAGATGCAGGCTACCACGGCGTCACAAAGCACTGCTTTGTGGCCCTGACAGGAGGAATTTGTCTTTAGCTGTGAGATGGTCCCTGGCAGATCCTGGCATGTGGTGAGCAGACAGCTCTGTGCTGGTCGCAGTATTTTGAGAAGCCGCAGTCGGATGTGATGCCTCCACCTCCACGTGGACTCCTACAGCCTCGGGTCCACTGGCACCTTTTGTGCTGACCCAGAGTAGGGGTAGGGCTGGCACAAGAGCATGCAGTTTGTGCCCAGTGCCTATCGCTGTGCAGGTTTGACAGCAACGGCGCCGTGAAGATTGTGCCCTGAAATGCTGGTCCTCCTGGCATCAAGGCATGCTCGGAGCCCGTCCATCCCCGCTGGGGCCTGGGCCCGGGTTCCTCAACAGTGGCAGCGTCCTACGGGTGCCATATGCTACCAGAAGAGAATGGAAGCGGGTATTGTGGCGTAGGGAAGAATTTCTTAACCGAGACACACACACACACACACACACAAAATCACAAACGACAAAATTAAAGATGAATAATTTCAACTACTGTAAATTTGAGAACCTCAGTTCATCACAGGTGCTTTAAAGAAACTCAAAAGGTAAGCCACAAACCAGGAAAACAAATGCACACGTAAGTGACAAAGGATTCGAATATAGAATATATCAAGAGTCTGGTCCTCCTCGCGGGGTGGAGGCGGTAGGGAAGGGTCTAACAGTTCAGTAGAAAAATAGGCAAAAACAATGGGCGTTCTACAGAAGAGGAAACACATAAGACTAAGTAAACATGGAGATGCCAACCTTGTCAGGATCCAGGAAAACGCAAACCAAGACCGTGATGAGGTCTGGCTCCTCGGCTGAGGCATGAAGGGCTCCCGGCCCGGAGAGCTCTCTTCAGAGGGTTCTCAGCGACCCTGGGGCTTTCCCTTGGAGGGAGGCCTGGACTGCAGGGCCCTGCAGTGTCTGCTTTGACCTTCCCCCAAGTATCTTCCCACCCAGAGCATGAGTGGGACCCCTGTCCTTTCCCTTCCTGTCCCCACCAGTGGGGGTATGGGGGTGAAGATCCCCCAGTCTCAGGCAGATCCCTCCAGCCCCCATTCTCGGCATCTTCCCTTGGCTCTCCTCCCAGGTCTCAGCCTGGCCACCTGGGCTGCAAAAACATCTTTTCAATCTGAAATTCAGACAGACAATCTGTGCACGTCACCTCACAAGCCCATGGGGAACTCAGGGCAGACTATTTATGACAATGTAAATATGCTGACGATGAGCACCTTCTAGACTAAGTCCAGGTAAAAGAGGGCCTCCCTTGTAACCAAGCAAGACCCAATGGGGCCTTCCTGGGGCACCCCCAGCCCACCCCATGTCCTCTGCCTGCCTCCTCTCTGTAGAAAAACATTAGCCTCCTAGGCCTTCCCCAAGTTCCAAAGAATAAATTTAATCAGAGAAGTGAGAAAATGCAGAAAGAAGACCGTCAAGCAAGACAAAATGTAGCCATTAAACAAAGTCAAGGACCTTTAGTTCCTCCTCAAGGGCTATAGATAATATTCTGAGCCATGTCCTTTGAGCTGCTCTGCAGATACTGAAACCCGCACCAGGTGGGAGAAGTTAACTGCAGGCTGCCCACAAGCACGTAGACCCCAGACTGACTGGAACCAGGCTGATGGTGTTGACTCCTGATTCCCTCACCACCAACCAATCAGAAGAACGTCCACGAGCTGGTCACTCACCCGGCAACCCTCTCCCTCATCCTGTCTTTTAAAAACCTTTCCCTGAAAGACCACTGGGGAGTTCAGCTCTTTTAAGTTCTAGCTGCCTGGACTCCTTGCTTGGTGCCCTGTAATTAACACTGCATTTTTCATCACGGCAACTCTGTGTCAGCAGATGGGTTTTACTGTGCGCAGGTGGGCAGACTGAGATTTGGCTGGGTGGCACCCTCCGCTGATGGTAATCCGCTCTCCTCCCTCGTGGGCAGCACTGCCCTGCTATTGGCTGAAGCAGAAGCCATGTGTGACAAGGAGCATGTGCGGACTTGGGCTGAATTTGAGGAGGCCCCACTCCTAACCACCACTCCCTTGGTCTGCCCACTCCAGAATCTCACTTGCCCTTTTCATTTGGGGCTTGCCTGGCCATGAAACCTTTCCTGATTAGCCTTTAAGAACGAAACAGGCAGCTAAAAGAATATCCTGAAATCATGGAAACCCACGTCTGTATTGAGAACCAGATGCAGCTTAGCCTATAGAGGACTTTTGCATAATTATGTGTCCAACAAATAACCACTGAGCAGTGGCGGTTGAGTGCCACTTCCAAACTCAGTGCTCTTAGGAATGGTGAGACGTTTAGTCAGGTGTGACTGAGGGACTGTAATGGGTCGTGGGACTGCTCTTGGCCATCTGGATCCCAGCTCCCCTCTCTCCCTCAGGGCCCGTGCCATGTGTATTCTGAGCCAGCCCAGGCCACCGTGGTTGCCATCCTTCGGCGTGGTCTTTACAAACACAGCAGGCAGGGTAGATCTTTGATCTGCAAAAGCTCCCCCTGAACAGAGCTTGTTAACTGTATTCCTAAGGAGATTTACTTCCTTCTTCTCCAGTCCGTCTCTTTCTTTTTTTTCTGTCTTTCACTCAACAAGCCAAGTTTTATTAGGCACCAGATAGTCTTCTAGGCACTGAGGATACATGAGTGAACAACGTAATCACACAAATCCCTGCCCTCAAGAAAATGATATTCCAATTCGGGAGACAGGACATAAAATGAAAAGCAAAACCCATGACGTGTGAAGCGTGGTAAACAGCCCTGAGAAGGATTTCTACGTGCCCGGCACCACAGCCATGAGAAGAGGTCACTTCACTGGCCACTGAGTGACAGTGAACACGGTTTGAGCGACCACTGTATACAGGTATAGCGCCCAGTGATTTACATGCATTACCTCATTTAAATCCCATAACAACCCACATGGTAGGTGCTATTACCGTCCCCACATGGGGAATCTGGCACACAGAGAGGTTCAGGGGCTACCTAAGACCACCCAGCTGCTAAGAAAGGGAGTCAGGATTTGAATCTAAACTCCGGGACTCTGCTTTCTTTGTTCTTATGCCTCCCAGCTCTGCCCTCACCCTATTCAGTGCTCACGCTTCAGCCTCTGGACGGCACCACAGTGAGGAGGACACCCCTGGACCACATCGCAGTTGGGAGGGGGTACATAGCCTTGGAACATGTAGGTGGGTCTCAAACGACCACTGTTTTCCTTCTGTGCCGAAGGCACTCATCCTGGCAGTGGCTGCCTGGCGGTGCCTTTAGAACCTGTGGGGTGTATGGTCAGGCCCCCACCCACACCTGTCTGAGAAACAGCATAGGTCAGAGGTGCCTTCCGTGGCTTCTTAGCCCAGGACTTCAACAAAGCAGGCCCTGAGCGAGCCCCTGGGTCTGGGGACAGGCTGAATGTGCCCGGGGCAAGACTAAAGGTGTTCTCAGACTCCAGAGGTGCCACCAGGCCTGCAGCCCCTACATAATGGTTTCTTAAAGTGGGGTCTGTAGTATGGGGTCGGGAGTAACTTTCCATGTCCTTTCCCTGCCCATAGTGACAGGACGGTGAACCCAGGAAAGAAACAGAACGTGAGTGTACGCGTGTATGCAAAATGTCTTCCCAAACTCAATACATGAGGCTGAACAATGGCTCCCTCCTGCCTGGCCTGTAAATAGGGGGAGCACTGAGTCTAGGGGGCATGAGTTCCAGTGCCAGTAATAAGCTGTGTGACCTTGGCCAAGTTGCTCAACCTCTCTGGGACTCAATGCTTTTGTCTGTAAAATGGGGCAAAGGACTCCTTTCCTGCCTGCCTCGGGATTTGTGGTGACGATCACAGGAAACAGTGTACCCGAGTGTGCTGTGTAAAGTGACACGCACATCCATCTTCCTTGCAGCTGA
This sequence comes from Neophocaena asiaeorientalis asiaeorientalis, assembly GCF_003031525.2. Taxonomy (NCBI): domain Eukaryota; kingdom Metazoa; phylum Chordata; class Mammalia; order Artiodactyla; family Phocoenidae; genus Neophocaena; species Neophocaena asiaeorientalis. The sequence goes on from NW_020172179.1 coordinate 427,960, forward strand.
AAGGACTGAAACACCGAATTCCACCAGAAGGAATCGCGGTGAGGCTTGTATAGGTTTAGACCAATCAGGGGTTAAAATTCCTGCTCCCGGGAACAGGCCACACGTATTGAAAACCCTCCACTCTGTTCCAGAACCATTACTGGCAAGACTCATCCCTCCCCTTCCTCCTCAGGGCCAACAGGTGAGAAACTGGGGAGGCGGGAGGAGTGGGGGGCGTGGAGGGGGGAGCTGTGAGGGAGCAGAAGATGCCTAAGTACGGGGTTGCAGGGAGGCCCTTCTGCAGGGCGCCGGGCAACAGCCGCGGCAAAAGGCCTCTCCGCAAGCTAAGTGCCAGCCCAGCAGATGTACCACGCGCTCTCCACGGTGTGACCCTAAAACCAAGAAGGTTCCTGCCCTGACAGGCTCAGCGGGCTTCACACCCTCCCCCTGGAGGTAAGGGATCAAGGATTCCAGTCACTCAGAAAAAGAGAACTCTCATTTATCGGGCCCCCTCCTGCTTGCCACATGTTCCTTGGTTTAACGCACCCATCCGCTCTGGAGCCACACTTTACATCCGAGAAAGCTGAGCCCTGGAGAGGCGGAGACACCTCGGGCCTCACAGCTCCAAGTGCAACGGGGATTCGTGGCGCCCCAAGGCCCCCTCTGACAGGGCTCATTATTAATCAGGCAATGAATACTGCTTAAGTACCTGTTCGTCCGGGAACTGCTGAGGACGTGAACCTTGCAGGAGGCAAGATGCGGCCTCCCGGCGTGGGGCAAACCTAGGTAGGGGTAGCAGGGGTCCCGCAGGGGTGTTTCCCTGCGCCCAGGGCCGTGAGGGCCGCGAGGACCAGGGCGCTCAGGAGGCTCCGCTAGCAGGGCAGTGTGAGTCCTCCGAGCCAAACCCCTCCGAGGCTGGAAGCTCCTCTTGGGCCCTGGGGACCCTGAGTCACTAACTCGTGCTCCGGTGATGAAGCTCCTTAGCTGAGCCAGCACTTAAACTTCCAGCTCAGGGTTCTTTCTACACCCACCACTTGTGAGGTGAGGCTTGAGGCGGCGCTGTTTGAGGCGGCGCGGTGGGCGTGGCTACGACCACTAAGGGACCAGAGCCTGGGCTCCGCCTCCTGCCCTGGAGTCTGCGCAGATCTGCGCTGGCCAAGCCGGCTGTCCGGCTGAGCAGATGTTTCCACTTAACGTGTGGCCAGGGTTCTGGGAGCCCCGCCAGCATTCAGAGCCGTTTCCCTCCCTTTCCTTTGTGTAAAATAGAAAACTACTCAAGGCTGCCAGAGTAGGCAGCTTGCTCCCGGGGGGCGTTACCCACCATTTGCCTGGTCTGGAGGGGAGGCCTCTTGGGAGCCCCTTTTTTCTCTGGAGCTGGCCATCTGGGACCTTCCCATCCAGCAGCTGCTGGAATCCACTCTCCTGTAGCGTCTTCCCTCATGGGGCTCCCTTTTCCCAGTCTCAACCCCCTGCCCTTCGTTCTGAAATCAAGCAGTGTTACTGAACCAAACGTGGGTCCCATCACCTGCACACAGTAAAGCCAATCTCCTGATACCGGGTTGTGGTGAAGGAAAGTGCAGTGGTTTATTTTAAGGTGCCAGACAGGGAGTCCCAGGCATCTAATGCTCAAAAAACCCCCAACTCCCAGATGGATGTCAGGGAAGCAGTTTTAAAGGCAAGGTGAGGGAGTGGGGGGTCGCAGGGCATGTGATCAGCTTATGCACAATTCTCTGGTTGATGGTGAGGTGACAGGGTGGTGTCACAGGGGTTAACATTACTCATCTTCAGGCTCCAGCTGGTCTGGGGGCTACATGCTCATGGTCATCGTGTAGTTAACTTCTTCCACTTGGTGGGGGTTTTAGCATCTGTAAAACAACTCAGGAAATGTGCATCAGATACTGTTATCTAAGTACTTCAGGGAGGAACTAAAGATTCTGTGACTGCAGTATGGCTGATATACTGTTTAAATTGTTACCAGTTCTCCTGGTTCAGTTGCTACTTTTGTCACTACATGTTCACATCCTTTCAATCATTAATTCTTGAGCCAGGTTTCTGTGACTCAGGGGAGGCCTGGGAGACTACAGCTTTTTATACAAAGAAGAGGCAGGCAGAGAGCATGGGGGAAGGGGTCTGTCCCAGGAAGGGCCCATAGGGTTCTGCTCGGTTACAGCAGCTTGTTGTCAGTCTGACACCTCCAGTGGATGGGGATCCCCTTGGTGGAGTGTCCTGGAACAAGGTCTTGCTGGCCACGGTGACATGGGCAGCTTGACCTGGAACTCTCTGGGGTGCGTCTGAGAGCTGAGTCTGAAGCAAGGGGAGGGAAGCCTCATTCACCCTTGTCCCTCAGCCCCTTCCCTTTCCTCCAGGGCTGGCTGTTCCTATGTGAAATCCAGTGTCCTGGGATGAGCAGGGCTCCTTTCCAGAATGATCTGTAGCTTGTTTTCTCACCCCACTGGAAGGCTTCTCCCAAACTCAAAGTTCCCCATGCCAACAGCAAATTATTCCACAAACACATGGAAGTTTCATTTACAAATCTCTTGTTTTCTTATGTGACTTTCTATGACTTTCCCTGGAGGCTTTTATCTACATAAGCTCTTTTTATAGGTAAACAGGGAGATTGATTCACTATCCTCAGAAATTAGGAAGAATGCAATTATACAGGCTCTGACACTCCTGCTGACACTCCCATCAGCGCTCAGCCAGCAACTGCCCTGCCCCAAGCTGGACTGTGCTCCCCAGCATCTTCCTGGCAGCCAGGCAGCTCCCTTGAGCCTCTCCCAGGCTCCAAGGACCCCAGCTTCCTACATTCGTGACCTGGGACTAACCCCTGTCCCAGGGCCCCTCTGAGAGTTAAGTAGTGTGAGAGGAATTTCCATGCCTTTGAGCTGTTCCCCTTTGGTCTTGCAGATTTCTGGAAGTCACCTCGAGACGCTGGTGTCACCTTAAGCTTTTTAACACTGGGCTACATGTGATTCTGGGTTGGTGTCAATTTAGCCTCAAGACCTATGATTATTTTCCATACAAGAAAGTTATTAAAGGCAGTGGAATTCCACAGAATCATTTGAAAGATAACACTTTTTTTTTAGACCCTAGAGACAGTGTGTGCCAGGCTAGGAGGTCTACTCGTGCTTACCCAGTCTCTAAAGCGCAGTATGCTGGAGGAGAAAAAGTCAAACTATCTGAGATCAAATTCTGACCCTGCAGTGTGACTCAGGGCAAGGTGATTAACCTCTCTGCACTTCTGTTTCCTCATCTGTCAAAGGGGAAAGACAATACCTTTCTCACTATGTTGCTGTGAAGATTAAATAAGAAAACAGATATAAACTCCCTCACACAATACCTGGCACCTAGCAAGGGCTTAGTCAATGAGAATTCTCTTTCTCTTCTGAAATCTGGGGTTGCCTGAGAAGGAGTCTAGCATTAGAGATCTCGCAACATTTCAGCAGAGGTGCTTGAGAGATCAGAAATGTCTGGGAAGGGGCTTAGAAGGGAAAAAGGGTCTATGAGAATGTCACGTGGTCACAAGGAATCAAGGATGTGAGAAGTTCTTTAGCAGAAATTAGGAGATGACCTCTTTCATTTGAATCCTAGGGATGGATGCTTTATGGATGTAAGTATGAGTATAATTACACAGAAATGAAAACCTTTTCCATTGTGATATAGGAAAACCATCTCCCTGACTTAGGGCCACAGGCTGTAGGCAGCTCAATGCCACTCTCCAGGTACATGGGACCAATCATACATCGTGGTTCAATCTCCTTCATCCGCCCTGGTCTTTGGGAAGTTTGTAAAAGTCTTCATAAGTGCATGAAAATAACTGCTCAAGACCACTGGTGTGTTTCCCCCAAATCCTCTTGCTCATTAATAAAACAGAAACAACTGAGATAAAGGGATATTACCCAGGGTCACTGGGAATTGAGTTCCCGTCCAGTGCTCCTCGGACCTGCCAATTGCCAAGGCTATCTTAGGCAGAGACCAGCAGCAGCAAGTTCAAGGCCCTGTCAAGAAGGTTTTCTTTTAATAACACCCATCCATACACATGAAACACAGGCTTCCCTGGAATTGTTGAAAGAAAGTAGAGATAAAAATACTTGAACAAGAAAGTTCATTGCAGGGGACTTCCCTTGTGGTCCAGTGGTTAAGAATCCACCTTCCAATGCAGGGGACAAGGGTTCGATCCCTGGTCGGGGAACTAAGATCCCACATGTTGTGGGGCACCTAAGCCCGCATGCTCTAGAGCCCGTGTGCCACAACAACTGAGCCCATGTGCTATGGAACCTTCATGCCACAACTAGAGAGAAGCCTGCGTGCTGCAAGGAAGAGCCTGCATGCTGCAACTAAGACCTGATGCAGGGACTTCCCTGGTGGCGCAGCAGTTAAGATTCCACCTGCCAGTGCAGGGGACATGGGTTCGAGCCCTGGTCTGGGAAGATCCCACATGCTGCAGAGCAGCTAAGCCCGTGTGCCACAACTGCTGAGCCTGCACGCCTAGAGCCTGCAAGCCACAACTACTGAACCCGTGAGCCTAGAGCCCGTGCTCCGCAACAAGAGAAGCCACCACAATGACAAGCCCGTGCACCACAACGAAGAGTAGCCCCTGCTCACCGCAACTAGAGAAAGCCCGCGTGCAGTAACAGAGACCCAACGCAGCCAAAAATAAATTAAAAAAACAAAACTCTGATGCAGCCAAATAAATAAATAAATATTTTTTTTTCAAAAAGAAAGTCCCTTCCAGCTTTATTCCAAACAACCCAAATGCCCATCAGCAGGAGAATGGTAAAAACTTGTGGTGTATTTATACAGTGGACTATTACACAGCTATAAAAAAAAGAGCAGATTTCTGAAGCACACCAAAGTGAACCATTATGCTGAAATAAGCTACATACAAAAAACATATACACTGTCTGATTCTATTTAAATGAAGTTCAAAAAATCAGCAAAAATAATCTAAGATGACAAAATTGCAAAACAACTATACCACCCCCACCCCCCCTCCCCCCCAAAATCTAAGATGATAGAAGTCAGAACACTGGTTACTTTGGGGTGGGGATGGTTACCTTGGACTTGGAAGGGGCACAGAGAACTTCCTGGGGGACATGGGGATGCTCTGTATCTTGATTTGGGTGGTGGTTACATGGTTTATGCATAGGTACAAATTCATAGAGATGTCCACTCGAGATCTGTGCATTTTACTGCATGTAAATAAAAAACTGAAAATTTTAATTATATCAATAAAAATATTGAAAAAGAAAAGAGGAATTGGAGAAGAGTGAATAGGTCAAGTTAAATGGGGGCTATCCATGTTGGAGCTGGCCTCAGTCATCAGAAAGCCCAGTAACCTGCTTCTCCGTGCGTTTGTGAGCCTTAGGACTGAGGCTGAACCACATTCCGACCCTGGCACCAGCAACAGACTACTTGCTATTGAATTTATGTCAGACAACGCTTCCAGGCCTTTACTTCAGTTTTGCAGATAATATTAAGCCAAAATTTTTCCCTTTGAAATTCTCCCCATTTCTCCTGAACTCCCTGAACCATTTACCTAGTCACCCCAATAGCCATCTGTGACCCCGACTTGTTTGCACCCCATCAATCACCAAGTCCCATCAATTCTACATCCTTAATAGCTTTAACACTCATCAGTTTTCTTCTCTACCTCTAACGGCCTAAATCCAGACAGCGTCATCCTCCTGGATTATGCACCAACCTGCTACCTGGTCTTCCAGCCTCCCATGGTCTTGTTCTCCTTCAGTGAGCTCCCCACACTGCTAAAGGGATCATTGCCCTAAAATGAGAATCACAAAATACTTGAAAGGATCTCTAAAGCTGCCAGGTAGATAGGATGGTCATAAACAGGATGGTCAGGGAAGGTAATATATGAGCAGAAGCCTGAAGGAAGTCATTGCTTGCCACCTCACACCGCACGTGTATCCCATAGTCATTCTGATCTCCTGGCAATTCTGATCTCCTAGAATAGGCTGTGATCCCTCCAGCCTCAGGGCCTTTGCATATTCTGCTTCCTCTACCTGCAATGCTCCAAGCTGTCAAGAACTGTGAAGGGCCCGCAATTTTACCCTACTCGTGGGCTCATAAGTTAACCTGCCATAATTCATGGATGTTGGTGGAAGACATGAGACTCCTGGGTCAGAGAAGGACACTTTATTATCCCTAGAAATAGTAGTAGCCAGAGTGTCAGCGTTTTTTCACTGTTTTTCTGACCCCCAGATGACCCATCAGTCATTGGTGGTGATGACTCACCACCATTCAGTAAGACAGGTGAGGTCTAAATAAATAAGTAAACTGTTATGCAAGGAACAGAGACCGTAGCAATTAAGATGATAATAGTTGAGACAAGAATCTTTGGAACTGACTGCAATCTTCACAGAGCTTTGGCATTGGCAGAGGCCTCCTTAGTAGGTGATGCAAGCCCCACCCTGAACAGTTGCTGCCCTTGAGAATCTGCTCAGGGCCTGGTGGGGAGACTGACACATCTACAGATGAATTGCAAGGCTGTGCTCTTAAGCTCTGGTAGAGATGTGCACAAAGGAAGTGCACAGGATGGACAGGAGGAGGCCACTGGGGGTAAATCTTGACTGAGGGACAGGAATTCCTCCGAAGGACTTAAAAGACTGGTCTTGAAAACAGCACTGCTTACAGGAGGAGGGCAAGTGCGTTTCTCAGGCAGGAGCTCCTTAAGTCTCACATTTATGCAATAACTTTGAGTGTTTTTTGGTGGGGCAGGGGGATATGAAATTCTCTACAGATGTGCCCTGGGTTACCTGCCCAGATGAGGTGAAATTCCTCTCAGGTACTGCCTAGCAACCAATGAACGGGAAGAGGAAGCTGCAGGGCTGGGGGAGCAGCGGGGTGCTCTCTGGGGTGGGGTCGCTGGGGTGCTCACAATTCCAGAACAAATCCTCGGCACCTCTGCAACAGCCAGAATCGAGTCTGGATCCTCCGGTGAGAGGTGAACATGCCGTGGATTCTGCCAGGCCTGTTCCTCACGCCCAGCTGGCAAGATTTCAGGACCAACGCTGCCACACACTACTCCCCGCTTGCCAGGCAACGTAGGACATCCTGGGGCCAGCCATGGCCGTCTTTGGTTTCTGGAGTCAGGATGAGCCTGACACATCCCAACCCCACCTGCACTGCCCTGGGGCTGGGCTCTGTCCCTCGACAGCAGAAGGCTCTGCAGAGGTGTGTGTGAAGGGAGCCGCAGACACATCAAGCCAGCAAGGCCTCAGCGTCGGTCCCCGTCCCCGGCAACTCCTTTATCTGGCAGGTGAAGAAATGGGCGCCTGGGAGGGCAGGGGACCTGACCAGGGCGATGTGACTGCTTGGTAGGGAGCTCGCTCATCACCCCAATCCCATGCTTTACTACCTCTCTTTCTAGCTTTCTCCCAGGTCCCCTGTCAGGGCCCAGCCTTTCACAATGAAGACACCCATGAACTTGTCTCCTTCTCCCTGGACTTCGAGCTCCCTGAGGGAAGAAACAGCACCTTTCCCATCAGGGCACACAGTGGGAGCCCAAGGAAAGCCTGGTGAGGGAGGGGTTAAGTGGACAGAGGCTACAGGCTGGGGGCTATTTTGGGTCATTGCTTTTTAGTCACAAACAAGGGTGTAGCTGGACCCAACTTCAGAAAAAAAAAAAAAAGGGATGTCTTTGTTTAAAAAGTAAATGTTATCTTTGTTATAAAGCAGAAACCAACACACCATTGTAAAGCAACTATACTCTGGTAAAGATGTTAAAAAAAAAAGTAACATTATAAGTTTAACAAACTCCAATGTTTCCTTTCCAAATCTTTGAGTAGGATTGAGGAGATGATGCCACTTTGATTCCGTGGCTCCTCTTATCCTTCCGTGGCAGCCCACTCCCCAGCTCCATCGTGGTCCTGTCCTCTGCATACTCCTACCCCAGTTTCAGAGGCAGGATTTGGGGAAGCTGGGCTGAGTGAGTGACTTAGTCACTGGCTGTCCCTCCTCTGTCTCTCTTTCCCTGCCTCTTGGTCAGAGTCAGTCTCTCTCTGTCTCAGCTCTTGGCTGGGCCTGTCCGCTTGCTCTTGATGGAGGAGATGCAAGTCAGACGCTGGGAGAAGGGCAGGGCACAGGACGCAGGGAAATCTCGTGCGTGTCCAGGCTCCCGGGAAGCCCTGCCCCGTGTGGTTCCTGAAGGAGCTAGAACCCCCTGCTCTTTTCCACCCCTGAGGAAACAGCTCTCCCGGTGAGGGGGGTGTGAATGAAAAATGTGGCCGCCTTATCAGTAGACAAAGGACGTGACAGCCATCAAGCGGCTACAGCCACCTCTACAGTGCATCAGGACATCAGGATGGGCACATCAAAGGAATGACTTCAGTGAACCCAGGCTCTTGCATCTTCCCATATGCAGAAAAGCACTAAATTCATTAACTTGAGAGACTGGTTTTCTTTAATTAACAGTAATCTTCTGATGTTCCAGTTACCTGGTCTTTGTTGCAAAACTCCTATATATCCTGGCCCCTCCCTTACCTCATGGGAGCAGTCCCTTAGAACTATCTGAGAGGCTGCCTCCTGGGCTTGGAGTTCTCAGAAAGACCTCCAGGTAACACATAATTCTCAAATTTTAGGTTGTGCTTTTTTTTTTTTTTTTTTTTCTCAGCTGATCAGGGAAGACAGGAGAGGGCCAGATGGAAGGGGTCAAGGCCTTGCCATGTTGCCAGTCCCATGCCTTTTTCATGCCTGAACCCTCTGCTCTGAGCTCTGCCCTCAGCACTGCTGTGTTAACTTTACAGGAAACATGGTTGAGCAGACATCCCCTTAAGACTCTACAGAGTAGCGGGCTGTGCTGCTCCAGCTCCGTGCGTGAAGCCCAGACTCTGCCAGGGTTCTTGCCGCAGAGACTCTTGGTGGTTGGTGGTTGATGGCCATTCGTCTCTTGTAGGAACCTTGTGTGTATTCTTCCCACCTCTTGAGAAATGACCTTTGTGGGCATTAAAAAGTAAAAGTACTTCCAGTTCCCTTCATGAGCCTCTTAGGCAACATGTAGAAGCTAAATACCAGTTCTAGGGAGGGGTGCTGGTTTGGGAGTTTGACCCACAAAGGGCAGGCCCTGTCATGCCCACCCAACTGGCGACATGAAGGTCCTGCCTGGAAAAAGGGAAGGATCAACCCTGGGCAGCTCTGGGCCTGCAGCAGGCATGGTGTTCATGATCAAGTACAAAGGTAAACAAGAGCATAGCAGTGGGTTAAAGAGATCGTTCATCTTCCTGTCGATGACAGACGTGAGCTTTGGCCCAGGGCCCAAACTCCTTATCCTTGAAAAACACATTTTACATATTGCTGGCAAAAGCAGCCAACCCAGATTAAGCCGCCAGACCTAACTATTTTCGATCTTCCTCCTATTCCTCTTGAAAAATATGAGATAAAGATTTTCTAGGCTGCTTCTTCCCTCTCTCCCCCAAAAGACAATGAGAACCACTAAAAGGCAGGCAGGGTCTCTGTTGGGGGTTTGCTCCCCTCCAGAAAGCCCACTTCAGGCCAGTTCAATAAGGACGAGAGTATTTGCATTTCAGAAGGATTCTTCAGTTTCTAATAGGATTCCTTCAAAAGGCAGATTCCTGAGGACATTTAAGGATTTATTTACAGATCGTTAACTTACTCATCAGAGAGGCTGAAGGGCAGAGAGACTCTGAGCTGACATTTTGGAGGTGCCACCTCAAAGTGTGATCAAGCAGAAAGAAAGATAAAGTGCTTTTGAAATGATAATGTGAAGTAATGGAGACAAGGATTTGTTTCATAGGCACCATTTTAGGAAAACATGTACGGTATAAAGTGAAGTCCAGATGGATTGCTTTACACCGACTATGTAATTAATATTTTAGTGAGGGGGCAACCCTCAGCTGTTGCTATAAAAATTTTCTCGAAACCATCACATAAGTTGGAGCATCATAAAACAGGTTTCTGCCAAGTGGATAGTATTTTTTATCACGAGAACAAGGTTATAAACTTGGAGTTACATTCCTGATTAGGGATTTGACATCAAACATATCAGATATGATTTGATGATTTCTGTCAGAAATGCAAACTGAGGGCTATAATAAGTTCTCAAGAAAATTTTAACCATGAATCACACAGAAGAAAAGTACAAAGCAGGTTACAATATAAACGTGACCTAAAACGTTGACACTTGCAATAAACATTGACTTTGCAATACCCTGATTTGTTTTCTCTAGAATTTAAACGAGCCTTTTGGAACCAGATTTTTAAAACAAACTAAGCACGGTCCCTGAGGAGCCTTAGGTGACATCTTTTTTGTTTCTTTCCTAAAGTTCCCCACCAAAGTTTTCCAAATCATTCCCCTGACCTTAGAGCTGCTGGAAGTGGCACAAGTGGCTTGACAGTTTGTTGACAAGAACAGCAGCACTTCACACTTCATTGGAAACCCACAGAGGCACGTTCCAGGTCATTAACTGACACTTTGAGGAGGAGTTGCTTGCTGCACTGGGGTAGTGGGATTACGGAAAATTTCTTTTACCGTTTTCACAGCCTTTTAAAAAACATTTTTTTAAATGATTTAAAAAATAGATTACAAGTGCACAGAATGCAAATAATAGAAATTCTTGATTCATGGCACACTCTCATCATTGTTCCTTGCACGGCTTTATTTTACTTAGTTATTTTTATTTGCTAATGAACACCTGCTGAAACCAATGCCCAACCAAGAACTAGACCATCACCACCATTTTCCCTTGACCTCAGGGCACCCTCTCTATCCCTGTCCTCTGCCTCTCACATAGGTTGCTCCTCTCCTAAATTTGGTGTTTGTCATTCTTTTGCTTTTTAAAATGAATCTTACCAAATATGCTTATACACCTAAATAATATATAATTGCGTTTGCTTGGTTAATAAAATGATTATCACATTGTATTTTGTTTTCTGTACCGTTCTTTTTACTCAACACTGATTCTGAGACATCCATGTGGTAACACCGTAGTTCATTATTTTCACCTCTGTGTTATAGTCCATTGTGTGAGTCTACCAAATTCTATATATATTTTCTCCTGCCAACAGATATTTGGGTCATTTCTTTTTCTAAAACAAGCTTTCCTGCTATGAACATTCTCCTATCTATTTCATATTACACAGGTGCTAATGTTTCTTTTGGGTATGTACCTAGATATGGAATTACTGGGTCTTAACACGTGAACTTTACAGGTCAATGACAAATTATTTTCCAAAGTGGTTGTATTAATTTACACTCCTACCAGCAATGTGATCACACTGATTCACATTCCCTTCAAACTTGACATGTCAGACTTCTTAACTTTTATCAATAGTTGTAAAATGGTATCTCTGTATGGTTTTCATTTACATTTCTCAAATGTTTCTTTGCTCTATTTCCTTTTCTGTGAGATGCCTGTTTGAATCTTTTGTGCAGTTTTCTATTAGGCTACTTTTCTTTTACTTATTTGTCTGTAGAAATCTTTATATATTCTGCATGGTAATTCTTTGTGTAGTAATAACTTCTCCCAAGTTGTAGCTTTTACTTTCTTTAAAGTACCTTTTGATCACACGTTTTGATGGCTCATTTTAATGTATCTGAATTTGTTAATATCACCTTTTATGATTATTAAACTTGTCTTGTTTAGAAAATTATTCCTTAATATCAGAAAGACATTCACTTATATTTTCTTCTAAAAGTTAAAGTTTGCTTTGGACATTTAAGCTCTTAATGCTTCTAGATTGGATTTTTATATACGAAGAGCTGATTTCAATTTTTTGGCCCCATTTGTTTATTAGTGTTCCCTTTTCCCACTACTTCCAGTGTCTATACCTCCAGTGTCTTAAAATCTCCCGTATGCACAGGTTTGATTCTGGGCTCTCTGTTGCATCCATCTGTCAGTTTGTTGGTGCAGTCCTGTACCAGAACTACACTATGTTAATTACTATAACTTTATAATAAACCATTGTATCTTCGAGGATAAGCACTCCCTCATTATGTTCCTTCTTCAGTAATATCTTGCTTAACCTTGGTCTTTGGCTCTAAAATTTTATAATTTTCCTCTGTATAAAATTTGCACAACTTTTGTTAGAGTTTTTCCCCTGGAATTTATAATTTTATGCTGATTGTAAATCAGTATTAATATTTTAAAGTAATATTTTGTTTGTGTCTGATATATAGAAATGAAATTGTATTTTTTGTATTCATCATATCAAAGTCTTCTATTATGTCTAATTTATTTTTACATTCTTTGGGGGATTCCTATGTAGACATTTATCTGTAAATAATGACAGTTTTATTTCCTTTTCAACCATTATGTGTTTAAATTTATTTTTCTTGACTTATTGTGCTGTAGAGGGTGTCTATAAAGTACTGAAGTGATGAGAGCACTTGTTTCCTGATTTTCAAAAGAAAACTTCCAATGTTTTCCTACTTAGCATGATTTTTGTTGTAGTAGTTTTATTTAAGATTGGATTCTAGTGAAATATTTGCCGTTTCACACAACATTCTGTTTTCACTCAGTTTGCGAGAACTTAGCCATCAAGCTACTCATAGCTGCAAGAGAGCTGGGAAATACAGTCTTTTAGCTGGTGGCAAAGGGCAAAAGGAGTTCTGTTCATTTGATATAGCAAGTCAGAATGGATATTTGGTTGGTAATGAGTAGGCTCTACCATATCTTGGGGATATTGCCCAGAAACCAAGATGGGCAGTTTGGCTAGTATCACTTGGATATCTTGCAAGATTTTAAAATGTCTTAGGCCTTTCTGTGAAATTATAAAAACAAATAATAACATTGCAAAAAAGCTGCAAGTTACTTCCTTAACCCACAGGTCAACCTTGTGTACTTCCTGATCTCAGAGCACCATCCTGGACCAAATCCAAGACTCTCCTCTTATCAGGGAGGGAAGAGTAGAAATCACATCACTGATCATTTGATTTAAGAGGCTCAAAGTGGAATTACCAGGACCAGAAGTATGAAAACATTCACGGTAGAATGCAAATTCGAAGTCTTAACCGGTTGTAATCGTCAGTGTCGTTTGTTACCCCTGCACTTTTACATAGCTGACTCTAGAGTGAGAGAACAGTTTACCTTTTGTAATTTCAAGACTCTAGGTATATATCATGAAATAGCCCAGCAGAATATGGGCTCCTTAACTGCAGGAACAGTATATCCATCATGTTTGTATCCCTGCATCTAGCAAAGGGCCCAGCACTTAGCAGATCAACATTTGTTGGATGAAACTGTTTTCCAGAAATGTTATTAGCCATTTATGTTTCTACTTTAAATGTTGTGCATTTACTTTTTTTTTTTTTTTTTTTTTTTTGCGATACACGGGCCTCTCACTATTGTGGCCTCTCCCGTTGCGGAGCACAGGCTCCGGACGCGCAGGCTCAGCGGCCATGGCTCATGGGCCCAGCCGCTCAGCGGCATGGGGGATCTTCCCGGACCAGGTCACGAACCCATGTCTCCTGCATCGGCAGGGGGACTCTCAACCACTGCACCACCAGGGAAGCCCGCATTTACTTTTTTAATCAATTTGAAATTTATTTGGGGGAATAATATTGAGAATCTAACTTGCTTTTCCCCTAAATGTCCAATTCTCTCAATACCAATTAGTGAATGATGCTTCCATAATCCACTGATTTCTGACATCTCCTTTTATTCTAAGTCACTGTTTATAAGATGGTATATTTCAGGGCTAGCTATTATACTGATATGTCATTAATAAACTGCTTAGTTATTCCTTTTAAAAGTCAAAATTACTCCTCGGCTCAAAACCTGCAAAGGGTCCTCGTTTAGTAAAACCAAAAGGAACAGTATCCAGAACATTATAAAATCAAAATAAATCAATAGGGTAAAAATAGAAACAACCAAAACCAGTAATTTCACAGAAAGAAGAATATGAACATTAAAAAGTGATGTTTAACCTCACTCATAATCAGGGATGTTAAAACCAGGGTGAAATATTTCACACTCACCAAATTGGCAAAAATTAAACAGTGAAGCAACTCCAAGTGTTGGTAAGACAAACAACAGGCTCCTTCATCCACCACTGGAGGGGATGTAAACTGGTGTAACCATCTGAGAAATGGTCTAGCATTACCCAAATTGAACAGGCATATACACTACAGCCCAGCAACTCCACTGTATTATTCATAATAGCAAAAAGTCCAAACAATCAAAAAGTCCATCAATGGGATGGATACACGAACTGTGGTATATTTATACAATGAAACTACATCAGTGAGGATGAATAAACTACAGCTAAATTCATCAACATGGATACATTTCAAAAATGTCAAAGACAGCGAGCAAAAAATACCCCCATGATTTTATTTTTATAAATTTCAAAAGCAGACAATCAAAACCACAAATTATTTAAAATAGTAAAAGCTAAAGGAAGAGATTGGTGTAATATTTACAACTGCAGATCCAATCACGGAGGGGTAGACTTTGAGGAGCATTGGAATGTTCTGTTTCTTGGTTGGACAACTGTACATTTTCATATACTTTTGTATATGTGCTGTATTTCATAACAGAATTATTTTTGAATGGTACAGTAGGTTGAATATCAAATACTAATCCTTGGAGTTTATAAACGTTACCCTGGAAAAAGGGTCTTTGCAGTTGTGATTAAGAATCTTGAGATTACTCTGGATTTATCCAGTGGGCCCTAAATGCCATCGTTAAGTGTCCTTATGAGAGGAAGAGGGAGATTTCACACAGACACGCAAGAGAAGGCAATGTGAAGATGGAGACAGACATGGGAGTGACGTGGCCACAAGTCAAGGAAGCTGGCAACCACCAGAAGATGCAAGAGGCAAGGAGTGGATTCTTCTCCAGAGCCTCTAGAGGGCAGACACCTTTATTTCACAGATGAAAAGATTTTGGACTTCTGCCCTCCAGAACTGTGAGAGAATAAATTTTTGTGCCAAGCCATCATGTTTGTAGTAATTTGTTATAGAAGCCTCAGGAAATGCATACAAATGGTGAAGAATGGGAGAGCTGCCTAAGAAGGGTTGCTAAGGAGACCTAGTAAAATTCCAGACATTTATAGTAAGATCAATCTGCACAGCTGAATGGTTTTGTCCAGCAATATTCTGCAGTCTTAATGTAGGAACAGAGAAAGCTGAAAGAATGATCTGTGGTTGGGCTTCTGCTAGGCAAGGAAGTAGAGGATGCTGGCATGAGAGTGGAGTAGCTAGATAGGGAAGAAAGTGAAACCAGTAAAGGTGGCCAGAAAGTCAGGAGACTGACCAGCAATTCTGATAAGATCAAAGAACAGATGCAATAGGAATTAGAATGAGGGAACTAGAAAGATGGCTGGTTTGGTAAGAAAGATTTCAGAGGAGGGGCAATTAGGGTAAAGAGATCTAGTGTGTGGTTATGGAGCTACAAGAATCAAGTGTAATGGAGTCAAGGAAAAGCAGAGAACCGCCCAGGCCCTTGAGAATGATACTGTGATTAAGGCCCTATTCATTCATCTGAGATCTCTACCACGGTCATATACCTCCCTTCTCAGTTCTGATGATACACCAACACATAGTGTAAAAAGACTTTAACTTAATGTAAATCAATTCCTCTAGTTCTTAAAACAATCTGGTAATGGTCAGGACAGACTTTACATTCCCCTTGTGGGATAATGGCTTGAGACTCCTTTCTGTAAATTATTGCCAAATCTAGTTTTTCAGCTCTGTCCAGAAGGTACTTTTTGTCAGTAGGAAGCGATACTACTCAAACTTTAATATACATACAAAATCACTGGAGGAACTTGTTAAGTGCAGATTCTGGTTCAGTAGATATGAAGTGTGGCCTGAAATTCTGCATTTCTTCAGGCTCCAAATTGATGCTGATGGCTGCTAAACAGTGGCCAAATCAGATTAAATATTTCCCTCTCTAAAAAGGTGATCCTTAAAAGCATGGCCCATTTGGAAGTGATCTTCCCATCAAGGAAATGAAGCTTCAGCAGAACCAATGATGAATCTGTCACTTCAATCTCCTGGAGTTATGATGATGGTTAATGGGGTACTGTGAATACCCAAAGACTATCAGTGTGTGACAGGGAATCAAAGCTATCCCTTGGAAACACATGAGATAGTTCATATCCATTAGAATAAGTGAATTTAGCAAGGCTGCAGCATATAAGATCAATATACAAAAATAAATTATATTTCTATATAAAAATATTGATTATAATGGCATCAAAAATATTAACTTCTTAGGGATAAATCTGACAAAACACGTACAGAATCTGTACACTGAAAACTACAAAACACTCCTGAGAGAAATTAAAGACCCATATAAATGGAGAGCTGTATTATGTGCATGAGTTGAAAGGCTCAGTATTAAGATACCAATTCTTCCCACATTGATCTACAGAATCAACACAATTTCAATGAAATCCCCATGAGGGCTTTTTTGTAGAAACTGACAAGACAATTCTAAAATTCATATGGGGGCTTCCCTGGTGGCGCAGTGGTTAAGAATCCGCCTGCCAATTCAGGGGACACGGGTTCACATGCCGTGGAGCAACTAAGCCTGTGAGCCACAACTACTGAGCCCGTGTGCTGCAACTACTGAGGCCCATGCGCCTACAGCCCGTGTTCTGCAACAAGAGAAGCCACCACAATGAGAAGCCCGCACACTGCAACGAGGACCCAATACAGCCAAAAATAAATTTATTTATTAAAAAATAAATAAAATAAAATTCATATGGAAATGTAAAAGACCTCAAATAGCAGAAACAACTGGAAAAAGAAAAACAAAGTTGCAGGGCTAGGCCTACCTGATTTCAAGACTTATTATAAAAGCCACAATAATCAAGACTGTGGTATTTGTATCAAGATATGGGTCAGTGGAACATAGTGCAAAATGACCCATACGTATATGAACAACTAATTATTTTACAAACATACAAAGGCAATTTGGTGGAGAAAGTATAGCTTTTCAACTAATGGTGCCAGTACCATCAGATACTCATAGGCCAAAAAAAAAAAGGAACTTTGGTCAATATCTTGCATCACGTACAAAAATCAACTCAAAATGAACCACAGTCCAAAATGTAAAACCAAAAACAATAAAGCTACTAGAGAAAAAAATAGAAGATATTTATGACCTTGGGTTATACAAAGATTTCATAGATACAACACCAAGAGCACAATCTACACATGATCAAGTTGAATTCATCAATATTTAAAACTGCCCTTCGAATAAGAATGAAATGACAAGTCCAATAATGGATTTGTATCTATACTGTATTCTTTTAAAGAACTCTCAAAGCTCAATAAAAAACAAATAAAAGTAGGCAAAAGTTTTGAATAGGTACTTCACCAAAGATATACAAATGGCAAATAAGCACATTAACCATTACAGAAATGCAAATTAGGATCACAAAGATATACACACCTATTAGAATGACTAAAATGAAAAAGACTGACCATACCAAGTGTTGACGAAGATGTGAAGTAACTGAACGTTCACACTGCTGGTGGGAATTTAAAATGGCACAACACTGCAGCAGTTTCTTAAAAAGTTAAACACTTCAACCATATGATTCTGCTATCCCACCCACTCCTAGCTGTTTACCAAGAGAAGCATATGTTCATACAAAGACTTTTATATAAATGTTCGTAACAACTTTATTTGTATTAGCCCCAAACTGGCAACAGCCCAAATATCTACCAGCAGGTGAAGGTATAAACCATATGTGGTATATCCACACAGTGGAATAACAGCTATAAAAAGAATGAGCTGTTGATATACACAACATGGATCTAAAATAATTATGCTTAGTGAGAGAAGTCCAACAAGAAGAATACATGTTGTATGAATCCATTTACATACAACTCTAGAAGATGCAAACTAACAGTTAAAGATCTTTGGTTGCTGGGAAATATGTGGGATGGATGGGTGAGAGGGATTATCAAGGAGAATGAGAAAATATTGAAGGGTGATAGATAATAGGTTCATTACCTTGATGTGGTGACAGTTTCATATATACACGTATATTTAAATAAAATAATACACATATACATATTGGGTTGGCCAAAAATTTCATTTCGGGTTTTTCTGTAAGGTTACAGGAAAACCCGAATGAACTTTTCGGCCAATCCAATACTTATTGAATTGTGTTCTTTAGATATGCGTTTACTGTATATCAATTATATCTGAATAAAACTGTTTTTAAAGCTCTAAAGAGCTGGGGACTTCCCTGGTAGTCCAGTGGTTAAGACTCAGTGCTTCCACTGGAGGGGGCATGGGTTCGATCCCTGGTCAGGGAATCAAGATTCTGCATGCCACATGGTGCAGCCAAAAACAAAAAAAAATCTAAACAGCTATATTTTTCAAATTTGACTAGCAAGCAAGGCTTCACTTGTAATTATTATTCTTATACACGTAAAATCCAAATTGTAACAGTTAAGAAATAGACTCTGTATGACAATATTATAAAATATATTAGTATTATCTTAATCAGTTTAACTGATAAGTATTTTCCATCTATTTGTCCATTCCACCACACAAGAATTGTTGATATTGATCAAATTTTACATATCACTAGAATGACCAATATACAATATGGTGTAAATTTGCAGTTTTGTGGTTAAGTTTACTACACTGAAACAAAATGGCAGCTATTATATTTTCAAGTGACTATATAGTTTTCTTTCTTTCATGGATTCCAATCACAAGTATAATGTAACTATAATTAGAGAAAGATAATAGGAGAAAAATGACTTACTCTAACTTCCAAACACAATGAAGAAACAAAACAATCATTGTTTGCAGATGATATAATTATCCACAGAAAAAGTAGGAGAATATACAAATTATTAAAATTACCAAGAGGTATAGAAAGACTGCCTTGTAGAAAATCAATAGATAATAGAGAAATCCTGTACACCAGCAGTAAAAATTACAATTTAATTTAGAATATAACTTAAGTGTTACTATGTATAATAGTAACCAAGACACAAAGTAAATCTAGGTCTTTATGCAGAAAATTATAACTTTATTGAAGGACATAAAAGACATAAATGGAGAGATATACTTTGCTCATAAGTACAAAGCCTTGGCATTATAAATATGACAATTCTCCCAAATTGATCTATAAATTCAATGCAATTCTTTTCAACTGAAACCCCGAAGGTTTTTAGGAACTTGCCCAGCTGATCCTAAAATTTCTATGAAAGGGTATAGGGCTCATGACAGCCAAGACCACTGTCAATAACAATAATGATGGTGCTGTGGCGCTTATCCTCTCAGATGGTAATTCTTTCCATAAAGTAACATAATTAAAGGGTGATAGAGCTGATATGATATTGGTATAGAACATAAAGAGCTACAACTAATATGGAAACGATAAATGAAAGAGGGAACAAAAAGAACTTTTAAAAAATTTTTTTCTTTTTTAGGTAAGAAGTGGGTTTATTTAGAGAGAAACACTCCACAGACAGAGTGTGGGCCATCTCAAAAGGTGAGAAAGGCCCAAAAGATGAACTTTTAAATAAAGGGTACTATGAAAGCTGGGTATGAATATTAAAAATTATAAAAATTAGATCCCTACCTCAAACTATATACAAAAATATACTCCCAATGGCTTAAAAACCTAAAAACTAACATTTTCAGAAGAAAACAGGGGTGGATATCTTTGTGATGGTGAGAAGAGGACTTCTTAAGACACAAAAAGCACAAACCATGAAGACAGTGAAATCAGTATTACGATAAACTTTTGTATGACAAAAATCACAAAGTGAAAATACAAGCTATGGACAGAAGAAGACATCTGCAAAGGATTAGTATCCGGAATAAAGAGCAACTCACATCAATATGAAAATGACAACCACAACAGAAAAATTGGCAAAGGATATGAATAGGCAGTGCAGAGTAGGGCAAACCTAAGTGGCCAATAAATACAGAAAGGGACCACCAAACTCAAATAGCAATCTAAGAAATACAAATTTAAAAACATCAAAGACACTATCTCAAATCCATCATACTGGCAACAGTACAATAACATCAAGCATGGACAAGAATACAGGGCCACAGGGACTCTTACATATTGTTAGTGGGAGACTAAACTGATACGATGCATGCACCTTATTGAACAATTCTGTAATACCTAGGTTACAACTGAAAATGTGAATACCTCACATTCCAACAGTTCTACTTCTAGTGATATGTCCTAGAGAAGCCTTCACACGTTTTGCAAAAGTATTTATTTCAGTGCTATTTGTGCTATTTCTAATAGTGAAAGGTGAGAAAAATCTACTTCAGTAAGGAAAAGGCTGTATCTGTAATGTTTTATTTCCTTAAAAAGACAAAACCAAATCTGACATAAATAAAACAAAATGTTAACATCTGTTTTCTTTAGTGGTGGAGACTTGGTTATATACTATTTCTTATACTTACCCATCTTAAATGCTACACAATTTAAAATTTTTAAATTAAGTGTGAAACATAAAGTACATAACAAGCAACTGACCTTAACATTTACAGTAGACTAAAAATTAAGTATTTTTATCCAAGTGACTTCAATTCACAAAAACATTAGTAATAACGCTGTTTACAAAAAATTCTTTGCAACCTATCACCTAGTAAGTCAAAGCTTTTATTGCTTCTGTCCTGGAAGTTATCCTATAAATCACTTAACCCTGTAATGTTGACTCAAAATCAGAGAGTGAAAGGCAACAGAATCGACTCTTTCCTAGATCTACTGTGACCTCATTAGCTATTAACATTTAATGTCATTAACTTTATGTACATCTAACATCAACAGAAAAATATACATCAAAACATCTAGGACTCTGAGGAATATAAAGGGAGACCCATGTAATCCTGAAGCTCATCCTACCTCTCTGCCCACGACCACCACCCTCCCCCCACCTTAGCCCTGTGGACTCAAGAATCTCTATCTTACATGCTATCAGAATTTAGTAGTCATAGGCAAAATTTATAAAGTAATGCTAAACACTGTTCCAAGGACTTTATATTTATTAACTCACTTCAACCTCATAAATACTCTGTGAGGTTAGCATTCTTATTCCTGTTTTTCAGATAAGCAAACTGAGGCATACAGAGGATAAGTAATTTGCCTGAAGTTAATGAGCTAGTAAGTGGTGAAGCCAAGATTCAAATTCAGGCAGTTTGGCTCCAGAGCATACACTCTTAATCAAGAATCTTTGCTGCCAACTGGACAGTCAATTAGAAAAGGTTTATCAGTAAAACTTAATCTGAAAGTTACAAATAAGCATTTTAAAAATGAGATTGAAAGAAAAAAGGATAGAACCAGTGTCTCCAAAGCATTTTTTCTTTTATTTCTTGCCAAATATTAAAAAAAAAAAAACTATTGTGATATTCTATTTCTTGCTTTGTAAATCCATTCCATTTTGCATTGCTCATGCCTTTAAGAGGAAAGTTCCTTTGTAATATAACAATCAGTGCACTCTTTCCTTTAACTTCTTTATTAAGCTGGTTGCATAAAAGATATACATTCTCATATTGACAATGCTTGTCATGAACAAAAGCAACAAAAATAAGGCAATAGTAAGATGTGCTTCACATATAAACAATTATGTGGTAGTAGGAAATCTGGCCCTGTACAGCAAAAATATTAGGTAGCAAAATGTGAATAAGCCCTATATTCAGAAGATACCCAAATGTGTGAGCAAAGACAGCACACCCATAATAGAGCCCACTTAGGTTCCCTGTTTATTATGTATAATTCCTTAATTATCCATTTGTGAAATAAGAATAACATTAAGAAACATGAGATCCAAATTGCATTCATTTTCACAATACCAATACTAAACTCAAAATAGCAACTTCATTGAATATAAATGTTAAATGTTTCAAAAGTAAAAGGCAACCTTCATTTTTTGTAACCCTATGAATAGAGTCCGCAAAAAAAGGTAGATTATTTTACTGTACTTACAAGGAGATGAGGCCCCAGCCTGCACTGAAGGAGTATGACCAACAAAGGACAGCAAACAAATATCACTAGGAGTAATGCCCATACATATCAAAACATCTCGGTGAACCACGTTCTACTTATATAGCCAATCTATTAAATAAACAGCATAATGGAAGCTTACACCTCATGCAAGAGAATTACTAAATTAACTATAAATCTAATAGAAATTTCTAAACCCCACTCCCAAAACAACTTTAGTACACCTGTCAAGTACTGTAGGTCATTTAGAAAAACAGAAATAAAACATACATGCAGCCTTTGTATTAAAAAATTTTCATAACATATAAACAATGTTCAGATATAAACTGTGAACTAAATGTTTTTTCTAAATATGATTTACGTAATCAAGACCTTCTTAAACAAAGACAGGTCTTAGGAATATGATCCGTACAAACTTACAGTAGTGTATATTCCAATAGAGATTTTCTTCCTATTATAACAATATAACTCTTTTCTCAGTGAAGATGTATGTTAAGGCTTAAGGTGTAAACACTTTGGAAGGCAAACAACTTAGTGAAGAAATTATTGTTCATTTAAAAATGTGTATCATCTCATAATAGGCCCCAGAATTTTCAAATTCACATGTGAGAATACATTTACATCTTAAATTTCTAGGAAAGGCACAAGCTTTATGTAAAAAAGCAGCAAAATTTTAAACCCACCAATTTATTGAAAAAGCCATTACTTTTATTAGAAACAAAAAATGCTTCTCAAGATGTTGGCAACAGGTCATAGTATAGACATCTATTTCAAACAGTGTACTGTACTTCTCCCTTCAGTTATATTCCAGTTGGAGGAGGAATACCTCCTTGGCTATGGGAAGTAGAAGTATTTGAGGGACTGTGTAAGCTGGTCTCCTTGTACACAAACCATGCATTTCCTCCCCAAAGTATCATATTCAGAAAGCCAAAGATCTAAGAAAGAGAAAAATAAACATGAAAATCTAGTATATAATTAAAATTTCATAACTATCTTTGTTTTCCTGTAAATATTAAATATCTACAGGCTGTATACCATTATTACATTTAAAGTTTGAACTACACATAAAGTGGAATTAAAAAAGGAAGATTTTGCATTTCAATGCCAGATTTGGATACATAATGACTTATTCCCAATGAAATTTCTAAATTTGTAACATATAAAATCATGACTAAAAGATACCTTATTTTTGCATGCTCATTATTACAAGATGGGATTAAATTTGAGAAAAGTAACTAAAACCTTCCTTTTATTACTTTATATTTAGACTTCAGTGCTTCCAGGTGAAGAGGAACACAGGAATCCATGGTTCCTTCTTTGGGAGGGCTTTTACTTTTCTCCCATCTGAATGGTTATAAACATCCTTTGTGCATCTTTTCCTATTTCCCTACTTTATCCCCCTACTACCATCTCCCTTACTTCCACAGCTGCAGCCAGAAGAGAAAAGGAGTCACAGAAGAATTTTACTTCATATCCTGCATTAGTCAACCTAAAAGAAATTAGCCTTCCTAGGTATAAATCTGACAAGATGAAAGTCTCAGAAATGAACAAACTGAAGATACCCTATTTTCAGTTTTTTATAAATACAAGAATAATAGTGACTTATGAGGTAAGAGTGAGGTAAAAAGCTTGAGCACTATCATATTACTGAAGGCCAACTGCTTTCTATCTTTTTGTATATTTGGATATAAAAACAACATTTCTGAAACTGTCCATCTCAGATCACTGTCAATATATATGCAAAAAAAAGACTTTTAGATTACAAAGTTATAAAACAGAAGTTTGATCAAATTGCTTTATAAGGCAGGACTGATTTTATCCGCTGGAAAAATATTTTCCTGAAAAGACATGAGACCTCCCTAAAAATAATACCCTTGTTATATTAATAATGTATCTGTATTTGGATAAAATAACAGACAAAATAAGATTTAAATTTAAATAGACCAAAATGTTAGGATTTTTTCAGGAACTCTAAAAGTATTTTTTTCATACACCCAAAGCAAATCAGATTAGAGAAGGGGCTTGCTTTAAAGTCAGATCTGGTTCAAACCTTGGCTTTGCCAACTTACTAGTTGCATCACCTTGGCTGAATTAACATATGAGCTACGTTTTTTCCCAGTTGTAAAATGAAGACAGTAATACCACTTTCCACATTCCTCTCAGAATTGTTGGATAACTTAAATAAGATATGAGTGTAATGACCTTAGCACACAGTCTTAGTAAATGTTAGTGACTATTATTAGTGCCTTTTGGGTCAAAGTCTTGCCTAATCAATGTTAATGAAAAGAAAGACTCAACCATGATCTTGTTCAAACCTGTTTACAAGTAATAACTTTCTTTACAAACTTTTGTGTTATAAAGGTAAAGACTATATGATAACTAGGATTCTGATAAGGCTGGTAAAAATAAAATACATTCATCCAGAGATTTATTAAAAACTACTGTTTTCTTAAATCACTAATAAGGTTTTTTCTAATAAGTGAAATAACATATTTTATAAACACTGCATACTTACCACCGATACATTTAGGGATCCCATACTAGTCACAGAGCCAAAATGACATATCACTCCTTGTTGATTACAAGGCAGAAGTTCCTGGACAATATTGCGACCGGTAGCTGTTTTAATATCTGTAAGAGCTTTAGCCCAGGCTGAAGTGCTCACCAACCACAAAAAAGTGGCAACAAGAGTAACAACAAAGTCCTAAAGCAAAAATAAGTATGAATTAATAATGAACAGTTAATTTAAAGATACTAAATTTCAAATCCATGATGAAGGAATTGAGATCACAATGAACCCTATGGTACTGAGAAATGGCCTTCATGACATACTTCATCAAAAAGGCCACAGTCAACACAGCAAACATTGCTGTTTACTATTGCCAGCCCAGTGCCTGAGATACAACAGTAAACAAGAATTAGTTATCTCCTGAGGAGTCAGATTTTCACATGGAGAAATCAAAGTTTTACACAGCCCTCACCACAACTTATCTAAGCCTCTCCCTCTCAGGATCATATATTGGATCCTGTTATCACTAATAACTGTATACCTCCATCATCTCTGTTTTAATCACCCCCTCTCCAATATCACCTCTCTCTTTCTAGCTTACTCCCTCTGGCACCCCAACCTCAAAAATCCTTTGACCTCACTGAGACCTACAATCTCATCTTATTTCCCTCTTTAATTTATATTCTGAGGTCTTTCATTATAATCTCTTACATATACTCTCAATTCCCTTACCCTTCACCTGCTTCCTCATACTGCTCTGGCAAACCTCTAACTTTAGTTAAATCTACCTCTAATAATGAAATCGTGAAAAGCACACATCCTGGATAACTAGTCTCTTTTTAAATTCATGACCACAAAATTTTAAGAATACACATTATATTAAGAAAGGGACAACAAAAAAAATCTCTCTCAAGACACCTTGTCACTACGTTTTCTAAGAAAGTCTTTGCCACTTATTACATTCCAAGAATAAGACTGAAGTTTTTAATATTTTGGATAATCTTTTACTGAACTAATAAGATAAAGAAAAAAATTTATTTTCCTTAATCTATTCTGCTGGGGAACTAGAATTCTGTCAACTAGTACTGGCTACAAAGATCTAAGTAACACTTTTTTAAAGTCCGCATTTGGATAGTGTAAAGTATAAGTTCCACCTCATTTGGTCTTCCTTTAAATTAACAACCAAAGTGGGAACAATATAAAATTTGTATCTTTTAATGTTATGTATTCTAAGCATTCAGATACGCTCAAGACTATGAGTTCTTACATATCTGCAGCAAAAATCTTTCCAAGCTCAGAAATGGGTTTTGGAGCTTATCACAGAATTGTTTTGTTTTTTAAATAAATCTGGTTAGTTTTAAATTACTTTTGCCAACGAACTTTTAGTCATTTATGTCGGATAAATACCAGTGGTCATGTATGAGATATAGAAACTGTGATATATATAGCTTGTCCACCGCGTCAAGATGGCACTGAATAAACGTCTTGTGATTAGAGAACCAAAACAATGACTAATTTTACAAGCATGGTGGTACAATGTATTTGCATTTTGCATTTTGAGCTCCCCACTGCTACTGGCCCTCTTAAAAAATGTATATCAAAGAGAAAATAGAAACATTATAGCTTAAATATTTTGCACTGGGGGAGTACTCCCTTTCTTGCTGCTGTACTCTGCTGTACTTTGTGCTGCAGGTAAACATTTTCTAAGCACTTGCTAGAAATACAATGCCTTTTGAAGAACTAATAATTAGTATGAGGTTATCACATGTTAAACAAGTTCTCTCTGGGCTAAAGTTCATAGTTTTGACCAACAGATGTCAAATCCTCTTAAGTTTTAGGTTTCTTCCTTCCAAATTCCTAATTAAAAATACACTGTTTTTTTCTGATTATGCTCTTTATGTCCACGTCGTTGATGGCTTAAGGCATGACATTCTTGTATTTCAAAAGCAGGTACTTTTCTGAAAATGATGCACGAAGTAATCTTAGGGTGAGGGGAAGTGGGAGAAATGTGGGCCTCTGAAGACAGTCTGTGCGACTCAGGACTCTAGTTAGTTGTGGAGTTATGCAATGCACAACCTGCCTGTGACAGCCCTAGTACTACCAATAAGTTAGGATATGACTCATAACAGGTCTTTATGATTTGGGACACCCTATCTTTGTTTAGTTTCACTTTATGCTATTTCCGACCCTCCACATGGCCTAGAACCCTTACGCTCCTCCTACTTACCATAAAAAAGTGCTACATTTACTTAAAAACTAAAGTTGATTTTTAAATGTCACAGTTGAAATTCTCCTAGAAATACCTTAGCAGAGAATTGAGAACATTGATAAAAGAGCATACCCTCATTAACAAATAGCACTTTAAAAAAAAAAATCCATGTCGTATTTGGCTATAGTTAAAAATTTAGTTATCACAAAAAAAATTTTTTTATATTTATACAGTTAAATTAAAAGTAGAATCCAAAATTTAATTTAGAGGCTGGACTTTTACAAACAAGAAGTATCCACCATACATTATACCAACAAAAAAACCACTTACAGAACTAATTCTGGATTATTCCTCTGTATGACCACTAATTGATTACTCTGAGGTGGAAAGTTACTTTTGATGCTCTGAATGATACAACTAGATCAGTTTTATAGTTTTATTAGACAGAAAAACCCTCTACAAAAATAGACCTGAATGCTGCTTTAAAAAGTGTCATATTTTTAGGGCTTCCCTGATGGCACAGGGGTTAAGAATCCACCTGCCAATGCAGGGGACACGCGTTCGGGCCCTGGTTCGGGAAGATCCCACAAGCCGCGGAGCAACGAAGCCCGTGCGCCACAACTACTGAGCCTGTGCTCTAGAGCCCGCGTACCACAACTGCTGAGCCTGTATGCCACGACTACTGAAGCCCGCGTGCCTAGAGCCCACGCTCCGCAACAGGAGAAGCCACTACAATGAGAAGCCTGTGCACCGCAACGAAGAGTAGCCCCCGCTCACCACAACTAAAGAAAGCCCACGTGCAGCAACGAAGACCCAAGGCAGTCAAAATAAATAAATAAATAAATTTATTTTTTTTTAAAGTGTCATATTTTTAAAGCTTACTAAACAAAATACAAGAAATAAAAAGCTCATTGCTAGATTTAACTTAAATTTGTTGGGATAATGACAAACTGGCAAGAAATGTCTTCATTTGGAATTTAAACTATAAAGAATTTTAACAAAATATAATAACTATATGATCACCATAGTTTTTTTAAAATAAGGCTTGTAAAGTTCACAGAAGTTATAAATTACTGATACATAATTTCTGTTGATTAGGCACTGCAAAGTAAAAAAGTTGATGTCGGGGCTTCCCTGGTGGCGCAGTGGTTGAGAATCCGTCTGCCAATGTAGGGGACACGGGTTCGAGCCCTGGTCCAGGAATATCCCACATGCCACAGAGCAACTAAGCCCGTGCGCCACAACAACTGAAGACTGCGCACCTAGAGCCCGTGCTCCACAACAAGAGAAGCCACCGCAATAAGACCCCTGCGCACCGCAACGAAGAGTAGCCCCTGCTCGCAACTAGAGAAAGCCCGCACACAGCAACAAAGACCCAATGCAGCCAAAAATAAAATAAATTAAAAAAAAAAAAGGTGATGTCTATCTTTTTGAAAGGCACCTAACAACCAAGAAATATTTTATGAAAATGTCAGGTTTGAGAATTTCTTCTCAGATATATGAAGTGGAATAAATATGAAGGGTAAAATATTGTTTTATTCCTTACTTACCATCTGCATTCTTATGATCCAGGCAGCAAAAATTAAAAATAAGTAAATAAATAAAACCTGTTATTTAATAATTTGGCCTACCCTTTCAAGTAACTTCACAAATAATAAGCAGATGTCAGTGGTCAGTGTTTTCTCAGGATATAAATGACCAGTATCACGAAAACACCTCTGTTGTCCCTTCAAGTCAGTAACACTAATACTGACTTTGTAGTTATTCTTTGGTAGTGGAGGTCCAGTTTAAAACCACAGCTTATCTCTGGATTGGCCACCAATAATCCAGGGCAATTTTACTAACTAAGTCTCAGAGATTATTTTTATATCTAGCTCAGTAGACCCTGAAGCCAAAAAAGGTATCAGAACTTCAAATCCAAATCTTTTGTTGCCATTTTAAAGATTCAAAATTAGCTCATGAATGCCACTAATGCCAAATTCTATAATTCTTATAGAATTACCTGGGTCAGATTGTAAATTAAAGAATTTAAGAACACAGACCAGGAGTCAGCAAACTTTTCCTGAAAAGGGCTAGACAGTAAATATTTTTGATCTCTGTCACAATGACTTAACTCTGACACTATAGCATGAAAGCAGTCATAGACTATCTGTAAATTATTTGGGTATAGCTCTGTTCCAAAAACCCCTTATTTGAAAAAAAAAAAAAACCAAAAACAGTGAGTCACATTTAACTTGTGTGCTATAGTTTGTGGATTTCTGATATAGACTATTAAGTTGAATTAAGGCATAAAGGGCGTCTCTTTGAGAAGAGAGAAAAAAGATAAGAAATAGGAACACAGTTATGGGACTACTAGCATGGTCAGCAATTCTTCGAATCAAAGGCATTAATTTCTACTTAATTTCTCTGCTACTTGCAACCTAATATGCTCTATCACATATTTGAGTTCTTTCCAGGTTAAAACAGAAACAAACAAAAAAACCTCTGTACTCTAGAGAGTACAGAGAAAGTGCTGCAAACAGGCTACAAGAATTGGGTTAAACATGACAAGGAGAGCAAGCTCAACCTCTTGGCAAGCACAGGTCAAAACACAATGAAACTTGATTTATGCCAAGAACTTTTTTTTCCAGTGTAAGAAAATCCATATTTAAATTCAAATATAATGTATACTTATATCTTATATAAATTATTCTTTTATAAAAAGAAAGTGATTACTTACAATCATGGGAAGTTTTCGACTATCACGATACAGGTTCGTGTAACCAACATAGAGCAGAAGAGCAGCAATGCAGTACAGGAAGACAAAGACTGCAAAAGTAACATAGAATTGTGCAGCAGAAGAGTAATCTCCAATAAGGACATGACTTTTCCAATCTACATCACACACATTTACACCTTGAGGTGTCTGAAATGATGCTTCATTCAACCTATTAAAAAAAAATGTCTCAAATAAATTTATGAATTACTTGGACTCTTCCAACAGAGACAGAAATATATCTTCTGTATTTCTAATACAGAAGTATTAGAAAGGCAGAATATTGAAATAACATTTCACAAAAATACTCCCCAAATATATTAAAACATTCTTTTAAAAAAATGAAAAATTCAAATATTTAAGTAAATTAAAAATTTCATAAGAAATGTACATAAATCATACCTCATAATTGGTTATGATAGACTGAATATAGACTGAATTAAACACTTTCACACCCAGATACTATCTTACTGTAATAAAAACTTAGCAGATTAACAGCGTTGTTACAAAATGGTTTACAATTTGAGACATGATATTCCATTCTAGGAGGGAGAGTCTGTGTTACTAGCACCAGGAGAATCAATTGTAATGATTCACATTTTAACTCTGCATTAATTAGCTGCTAACTCCACAAAGTCTTTAATTTTCCCTATCCATAAATCACAAAAGCACTTATCACCAAAGAGGCTGTAACTGTTCCTTGTAATGGAATTTTATAAGAGAAGGATTGAGAGATGGAGAGGAAATGACTGATTACCAAGCCCTTGCTATTTGACATATCTTTAATGTAAGATTTTATTTAATCATCAAAGCAACCTTAGAAGATTTAAATTTATTGAACAGAAAAATTGAGTCCTGGAGAGGTCAAGTAAGTAGTTAGTAAGTGGAAGAGGATTCACACCCTGACTTAAACACAGGACACACCTAATAAACCTTTTAATGAATACTGAGGTCAAACACAACTTACAAACAAAATAGTCATAAAATAAATATTCAGAAAATAAAGTTTTATGCTAGTGAAAGAAACACAAGGAGCTCTTCACTTTATATAAATACATGTCTTAAAGCTATATAATGCACATTATTATTTAGTAATTGCAAATACATGAGATATTTGGATTTTTCATAAGTTGTGTTTGCTTCCACAACATGGCCTCTCAAACTAAGGTGATAGAGCAGGCTTGTTTTGTTTTGAAATTTCCAGTCCACTGTGGGATGATAGAATAAAAGTGTCAAGGCAACATCATATGAAAGTTTCTTAATGCCTACTACTGTCATTTTCTGTATTTATTTCATCACAGTCCAGGAAAATAGTCTGCAGACAGATACTGGTCCCACGCACCACACTTTCAATAGCAATGATCACTACTTACAAGTGAGCATGCAATTAAAAAATTTCTACCCCCAAGATCAGTAAGTTGTTGGAAATTTTAATGAGTCAAAAAGAGTTGTTAAACCATAAAAACAAACAAATAACTCACCTGAATGGATAACCAAAAGTAGCTGTAATCGTTTTATTGTCAGGTTTACTAGTTTGACAAGCCACTTGAATTTCTGTTTTGCCCTTAAAACCTCCACAGGTGGCAAAAGCAAAGATAGAAGCAATCTACACAAAGTGAGACCAAAAAAGAAAAGAAGCATTACTGTACCCAAACATAGGTCATTAAAATTTTAAATATAGTGATTATTAAAAATTGGCTCGCTAACATTCTTAGAATTCTTATTTACAAATTAAGATTGTACAAATTATTTAAAAATTTATTTGCAACTCTCAACAAATGTGATTTTATTTTCCCCTGAGTATAACACAGAAACTGGTATAACAGCCCATATAACAATACATTTTAACACACCATTGTAAAGCAATTATACTCCAATAAAGAAGTCAAAAAAAAATACATTTGCTCAAATTACAGTGTACCCACTAAATATTAGTATGAAATTCAGAGGAAGTCTTATTTCTTAGTATCAAAATCAAAAGGGGGTAAATTGGAGGTATTTTATTTGGAACCTAAGGGTAACTATAAAGCCAAGAGACTACAAGCAAAGAAGAGATCTTATTTCATGAGCTTATAAGCTTCACTTGTGGGTATTTCGAGGTCTCAAAAAGTAGTTGGAAATTTGTTTTCCTGGTCATAAATATGCTTAAAGAAATGTAATGGTGTTTTCTCAAATTCTATTCAAACAGGAAAAAAACTGAAAGCATCCTAAATATTGACAGGGAATCAAATATACTGTAATTCAATTCCACAAGGGAACATTATGCAGTCATTAAAATGTTGGGAAATATCTAACGATAAAGAAAATGGTTCAATACACATAAAGTTTGTTTAAGCAATGCGTTGAGCATGAGCCTACATCTATGCATACACACACAACAAAAATTAAAAAGTCTATGCATTAAAATTTTAAGTGGTCACCTCTGAACAGAAGACATAAGATAATTCCTTTTTCTATTTGTATCTTACGAATTTTCTACAAAACAAAACAAACAAAAAGCCCAGATACAGTGTAGTGACCAAGAGCTCAATCCTTCAGCAAATGCTGATGGCTCTATTTATAAAATATGTTTGGAATTTGATCACTTTTTACCACCACCATCACAACATCCTGATCAAAACTATCACCTCTTGCCTGAATTATGCCTTTGAAACTGATGCTCCCTACTTCTGTCCCTGCCCCTGCTTCAGTCTACTGTCAACACATCAGCCAGCGTCATCTTTTAAAAATATAAGGCAGAAGGGCTTCCCTGGTGGCGCAGTGGTTGAGAGTCCGCCTGCTGATGCAGGGGACACGGGTTTGTGCCCTGTTCCAGGAAGATCCCACATGCCGCGGAGCGGCTGGGCCCATGAGCCATGGACGCTGAGCCTGCACGTCCAGAGCCTGTGCTCCGCAACGGGAGAGGCCGCAACAGCAGAAAACTTTATTGTCTGCTCAAAACTCTCCAATGGCTTCTGAGTTCTCTCCAAATAAAATCAATGTTCATATAATGGTCTACAAGATCCTTTCCTCCTTTAACATTTCTCATCTCACGTTGCTACTTTTTCCCCTGCCAAATCTCTTTACTATTCATTAAAGACATGGGATAAACTCCTACAGAACCCTTGCACTGAACTATTCCCTCTGCCTGGAACACATGGCTAACTTCCTACTTCACAGCTTCCTGTTCCAATGTGACCTTATCAGAGAGGCCAGGCCTTTCCCTAACCTCACTATGTTAAATAACAGTGCCACTCCCACTCCACACTATCTATTCTCTTTATTTGTACTGCTCTATTTTTCCTCAATTGTAATTACCAGTGCCTGACAGTACTTCATTATTTGTTTGCCCACTTTTCTCTAGGATGTAAACTCAAAGAGGGCAGGAACTTTGTTTTGCTCAAGGTAACAGACATCCAGCAAATAGATAAAATTCAGTACAGGTCTGGTATCAAAGCCTATACTGTTGAACACTGATATAATGCCTCTCATGGATTAATCCAGGACCTTGAATCAGGCCATAATCAGGATCATAACCATCCACGAAATTTTTTTTCCATGAAGAAGAGATATATGAAAAGGAATCTGGTTATAGATATGAAGAGTTTGGTATAATGTCAGCACATAGTTTGGAATCTTCAGTTAAAAGAGTTAAAAAATAAAGAAAGAAGAATAGATACCCTCTTAGCATAAATGTGCATGAATACACAGAGTGAAAACAGAAGGCCAGGAAATGAGTCTTGGGTATGTACCCACGTTTAGAATTAGAAAAAAGAAACAGGATACACAAATTGAATCAATGGAATAAAGAGGCCAGAAATAGATCTGTGTGTATAGACAAATTATAGCTAACAGAACTGGCATTGTAGGGCACTAAGGAAAAGAGAATGGTGGTTTTAAAGATGTCACCACAAACTCCTTGATACTCCTCCCCTCAAGAGGTGGAGATTAATTATCCCCCCTTAAATATGGATAGGACACAGTGACTTGCTTCTAGTGAACAGAATATGGTAGAAGGACTGGGATGTCCTTTCTGAGGTAAGGTAATAGAGATTACAGCTTCTGTCTTCATTTCTCACTCCCTTGAATCACCTGCTCTGGGGGAAGCCAGCTGCCATGTTGGGAGGATACTCAGGCAACTCACAGACTCGTGTGGTAAGGAACCGAGGACTACCATCAACCAGGTGAGGGACCTTGAAAGTATACTGTCTGAGGCTTGCCAACAGTCATATTAGTGAACTAGAGGGGGGCGTGAGATGACTGCAACCCCAGCCAACCTCCTGGGAGACCCTGAGCTGCAACAACTCAGCTAAGCCACTGCCAGATTCCTGACCCACAGAAACTGTGAGATGATAAACTGTCTATAGTTTTAAGTGCTAAGCTTGGGGTAATTTGTTATTTGAAATCGATAACTAACACAAGGAAGGACGGTCCAGATGGGCTAAAGTCTTAACTGTAAAACGTGAGTCTAAAAATTATGAAGACAACATAAAAGAAAACTTGTGATCACAAAGAAGGGAAGAATTTCTTGAGAAAAAAAAAAGCTAACCATAGAGACTGTTAAATTCAACTACAGAAAAAGAGGGTTTTTTAAAAATCAAGTCAGCTTCTGAATGTAAAACAAGCTATAAACTAGGAGAAAGTATTTGTGATAATGTCACAAACGATTAGTATCTATGTTTACAGACCTAACAGAGACTCTTGCTCATGCGTACTACATGATGTGCACAAGAATGTTCACAGTAACGTTGTTTATAGTATCAAAATATGGGGAGGGGAAGCAACAGGAAAGTAGATAAAATGTATTGATATACAGTACTTACAATGGGAAGTTACATAGCAATGAAAATGTACAAACTACAGCTACCTACTTCAACAAGGATGAATTGTAGAAACCTAACGCTGAGTGGGAAAGAAAAAAAGTTGCCTAAGACTACACAGGGGGTATTCCCTGGTGGCGCAGTGGTTAAGAATCCGCCTGCCAATGCAGGGGACACGGGTTCGAGCCCTGGTCCGGGAGATCCCACATGCCGTGGAGCAACTAAGCCCGTGCACCGCAACTACTGAGCCTGCACTCTAGAGCTCACGAGCCACAACTACTGAGCCCGCGTGCCACAACTACTGAAGCCCGCGCGCCTAGAGCCCGAGCTCTGCAATAAGAGAAGCCACGCAATGAGAAGCCTGCGCACCACAATGAAAGAGTAGCCCCTCCTCGCTGCAACTAGAGAAAGCCTGCGCACAGCAACGAAGATCCAACGCAGCCCAAAATAAATAAATAAATAAATTTCTATTAAAAAAAAAAGATTACACAGGGTATAATGCCATTCTTTTAAAAGCTCTGTTTACTTGTCTACATCACTCCTGCCACTCTTTGTTCAGGCCCGCGCCATTTTTCCCTGGGACTAAACCCACAGACTCCTCCTTTCACTTTTAAACTCATTCCCAACACCATTCATCTTTTCCTATGGGCTTTAGAGCTGCAGTGTCCAGTAAGGTGCCATAAGCCACATGTGGCTACTGAGCACTTTAAAAATGGCTAGTCTGAAATGAGATGGCTGTAAGTGTAAAATATACCATGGTTTATGAAGACTTGGTATGAAAAAAGAATGTAAAATATCTCATCAATAATTGTTTATATTGTTGAAACAATAATATTTTGGATATACTGGGTTAAGTAAAATGTATTATTAAAATTAATTTCACCTGTTTCCTTTCACTCTTTTAGTGTGGCTAGTAAGATGCTTAAAGTTACTGTATGGCTGGCATTTGTAGTTTGCACTGTTTCTATCGGACAGAGCTGTTTAGAGTGATGTCACACTGATATGAAATAAAAATCTGGTCATGTCACCCCCCTGTTTGAAGAGATTTCCTCAATGGCTTTCCAGATCTTTTTAGGCCCAAACTTTTTTTTTTAAGAAGATGTTGGGGGTAGGAGTTTATTAGTTAATTTTTTTTTTTTTTTTTTTTGCTGTGTTGGGTCTTCGTTTCTGTGCGAGGGCTTTCTCTAGTTGGCGCAAGTGGGGGCTGCTCTTCATTGCGGTGCGCGGGCCTCTCACTATCGCGGCCTTTCTTGTTGCAGAGCATAGGCTCCAGACGCGCAGGCTCAGTAGTTGTGGCGCACGGGCCTAATTGCTCCACAGCATGTGGGATCCTCCCAGACCACGGCTCGAACCCGTGTCCCCTGCATTAGCAGGCAGATTCTCAACCACCACGCCACCAGGGAAGCCCATAGGCCCAAACTTCTTAATTTGGCATAAGAGGCAGGGCTGAGGTAGCCTCAACTTTATCCTTCTAGGTTTATATGCTATACTCCCTGCCAGGTCCTGTACAACTCTGTCACACTGCACTATATACTGTACTTACTGTTCCTGAAACACACCAAGTATTTATGTCTTGGATATGTGTGTTTATTCTGCCAGGATTCCCCACCTCTGCCCCCACCCTGGTTCTCCAACAAGCTCATCCTTTAAGGTCCTGCCCAGTTCCTTGTGGTGGTACTATTCTGTCTCCTGGGCTGAATAGATAGACTTGAGTTCACTACTTCTATTATAGGCATTTTTCTTGTGTATCTTGCCTTATTAGAAAAACAAAACAAAACAAAAACCCAAAAGCAAAAATGATAAAAACTAGTTTCCCATTTAATACAAAAATTAGTATATAAATGGCACACTGTACCACAGCTTATTGCTTTTAAGACTACTGCCTTTATCTCTCCCTTGGCAGACTGTCATGTCTTTGCATTTGCTTTTATTCAGGATTTTCAGTGCCTACCTAGTAGGCCTGACATACACCAAATGCTCACTAAATAACTGCTTAAAGGAAAAAAAATCAATTGCCAATAATGTACAAATAAAACCATATTTCAAGTCTTAAATACTCATTATTTCAAGCTTGTCTTTTTGTTATGAGGATAAATAAATGTCATGTTTGCCATTTTGGTCTTTATCTTATGGGAAAAAAGGGATAAGGTACACACTTTTTACTAAATGAAGTACAAACAATCTGAGAGTAAACTACCCAAACATCTCACCTCTCCCTATATTGCACTAGTACTCTGATTTCGATCAGAAGTTATATACTGGCAGCCCATGGGTGAAACCTGGCCAGAAGATAGATTGTGGTTTTCCCAGTATTCATGAAAAATGCGAATTTGTTGTCAATATTTTCATATCAGCATGCTGCACATAAAAATTTGGATTTCCTGTGTGGGTGCGGATAAAGATATGCCAGTATCAGACCTATATCCCCATAAAGCAACAATCACATGGAAATGCATGACAGATGACACCTAAGACAGGGTATGTGCTTTCCAGACTGCTGTCACTCTCTATTGTCCCTACAACCCTCAGGATGTGTGTTAGTTACCAGTAATCAATGAACTTCCACTATTCTTTTTTCTCCCAAACACTTGTTTCACTCATTTACTTTATGAGGGGTTCCTAGCAGCACTTCAGTTTGTACTTCTAGTCTAAAATAAGGTGTTCTAGTATGCTGATTTATATTTCCTTGCCACTTATGAAACTAATTCCCCCTTCTCTCTCTATCCCATAAAGAATGACTGAAACTGCTGATATGAAATTCCACCTGTACAGTAACTAGTAAGAATCCAGGGACAGGATGACAGCAAGCTTCTATTCAGGTCAAAAGGTTCCATATTCATTATGACAGCCTCAAGTTCTACTTATCTCTCTGCCCACTGGACCCACATTAGTGACACAAGACATGCCTCACTAATTTAGATATCTAGACTATCTATATTCTATATCTAATATCTGGTCCTCTAGAATACTACTCTCTAAAATAGACTGGAGTACTCATCTAACTGGTGTACAAGAAGAAAATATGCCTATTTATATCTACTTTTAGACTTAAACAAGGAAATAAAGTTTTATTAAAATTAACATACTGCTGAAACCCATGCTGGGTCTGTATGTCAGAGAGTCAGGTGTCGGGGCAGTATGCTGGGTATCCTGAAGGTAAGGAAGTCCTATAACAGGGAAGGACAGACAGTGATACCTTCACCTATTCTTCCACTTTTAGAATTCATTTAATAATGTGAGTGTCCCTGGCTAAGTGTCTTTATGGAATAAATTATTTACTTTTAACCAAACTAACCTTCACAAAATGGACTGGTGGTTTAAAAATGTCTTCACAGGGGCTTCCCTGGTGGCGCAGTGGTTGAGAGTCCACCTGCAGATGCAGGGGACACGGGTTCGTGCCCCGGTCCGGGAAGATCCCACATGCTGCGGAGTGGCTAGGCCCATGAGCCATGGCTGCTGAGCCTGCGCGTCCGGAGCCTGTGCTCCACAACAGGAGAGGCCTCAACAGTGAGAGGCCCACGTACCGCAAAAAAAAAAAAAAGTCTTTACTAAAACTACTGAGTGATAATACAAAACCTCATGTCCAAAAGAGAAAGCAGAAGCATTAATACCCTCTATGAGCTGCATTCATGAGCCACATTACCAGGTAAAAACAGATTCTACTTAATCAGATCAGAAGTTGGCAAAAAAAAAGAAAAAAAAGAAGAAAGAAAAAGAAGAGAAAAAGAAATTATTAGACAAATATCTGAAATAAGGATTTTTTAAAATTTGAAATATGAATGAAATTTACCCTGAGTGTATATAAATAATATGCCTGAAGATAATGACATAGTAAAACATGCATCTAAATTATAGATGCATACTAGGGCTTTGTGTATAAAATCTTACAGTGACAGAGTCAGCCAGAGTCCCTAGTTCCTATTCTCAGACCCTGCTCAGCTCACAGAGGGTTCTACTGGGGAACACTGGTGCTCATCTAATTTATGG
Organism: Neophocaena asiaeorientalis asiaeorientalis; assembly: GCF_003031525.2. Lineage (NCBI taxonomy): Eukaryota > Metazoa > Chordata > Mammalia > Artiodactyla > Phocoenidae > Neophocaena > Neophocaena asiaeorientalis. The sequence goes on from NW_020172179.1 coordinate 466,122, forward strand.
GTATCTTTCACGTTTCTAGTTGCAGGGTCCTCACTGCTATTTAATTTCATGATTAATCTGTTCAGGAAAATGATATAATTGAAATCTTCAGAAATATTAATAGATCGAAAAGTATATTGTATATGAGGGTTTATGTGCCAAATCAAATGCATGCTGTTTTACTAAATCAAATGATCATTCAGTACTTAAATGAACTACCATAGCATGTTTGCCTTTACAGTCAGTCAGATTAGAATGCCTAGAGCCAAGGTATTGATTTTTCTAAATCAAAGTCTGAAGCATTTACCAAAGATATTCATTTTAAAAAACATTTTGTTATTGATGTTAATATTTCAGTTTACTCCCACTGTGCACTGAGCAGTGAAGTCAGTTTCAAAGTTCTTCAATTTCACTCTTCTATTATTTCCCTCTGCTTGGAAAGTACAATCATAGAAAGCTCTAAATAGCCTTCTAGTACAGTTTCCAAAACCCTTAAGAATTTGGATCATGAAAAGTAAACTTGAGTTCCTGCTGAAATAAATAGCTAGAAGATTTTTGCTAGCTCAATTATTACTGTTGAAAACATCTTTATATCACCTTTATTCTTAAACAATTGTCAACCTGAGTATGGAACTAGAAATCTCTGAGGAACCTAAATATACTTATTTTAAAATCATTTCAAACAGTTCTATTATTTTTATGTCTTTTGGAGCGAATCAATATTCCGATTGTTGATCTGGATGGCTGTCTTGAAGTGAGTCTGTCACTTCACGGAAAACTGATAGTATTTGTTGCCACTGATATAATTTGAGCTTTTAAGCAAACATTAGTTTTCTTCATGTATTTTAGGATATTTGATGTAAGCTCAACTTGAGAGTATGTTATTCCCCGCTTCCCCATCCTGGTCTAGTGGTTTTATAAGTCATCTCCCTGCCCAGTAGTTTTTTGGTCATTTCTACCAGGCCTTCTTAATCCCCTACTCCATTGGTCCCCAAGCTTTTTGGCACCAGGGACCGGTTTCGTGGCAGACAATTTTTCCCTGGACGGGGGTGGTGTGTGTGGGGGGGTGGGATGATGGCTCAGGTGGCAATGCAAGCGACAGGGAGTGGAAGATGAAGCTTCGCTCGCCTGCCCACCGCTCACCTCCTGCTGGGTTTGGGGACCCCTGCCCTACTCCACAAATACCTTATTCTATAATGGGACCGCAAACTACCAACATAGGAGAATACTGCAGTTAACACAAATCCAGACCTTAAGCAGGTAGGTTGATTCAGGTCTTTGTTAGGGGGCCATTTCTCTCTCTCTCTACTTCTTTAAGTACTCCACTCCATGAAAGTTATAAAGCCAAACAATAGGTTGAAGCTTTTTCTCAGATTTATTTCCCAGATCCGGGAACAGTCCTTCTCCCACCCATATTTCCATTCCATTGCTGGTCCCCAATGATGTTTATCCTGTATTAGAAAAGCAATTCTCAATGTGTGGTCTGTGGACCCCAGGGAATACCCAAGACTCTTTCAAGGAGTCCATGAGGTCAAAAATATTTTTACAATATTATTACAACATTTTTTGCTTTTTATACTACATTGACATTTGCGCTGATTTGCGCAAAAGCACTGGTGGGTAAAACTGCTGGGCTTTAGTAAGAATCAGCAAGAGCATCAAACTGTTATTTCACTGCCATGCATTTGCAGTTAAAGAAAAAAAGCCAGTTTTACTTAAGAATGCCTTCGATGGAGCAGAAAAATTGTTATTTTTATTAAATCCTGACATTTGAGTCTTCTTAATATTCTGTGTGATGAAGTAGGATGCGCAAATACTTTTATTACTGAAAAGACAACCTACAGACTGGGAGAAAATATTTGCAAACGATGCAACCGACAAGGGCTTAATTTCCAAAATATACAAACAGCTCATACAACAAAACAACAAACAACCCAATCAAAAAATGGGCAGAAGACCTAAATAGACACTTCTCCAAAGAAGACATACAGAAGGCTGATAGGCACATGACAAGATGCTCATGCTAATTATCAGGGAACCTCAAATCAAAAGGACAATGACGTATCACACCAGTCAGAACAACAGTCATCAAAAAGTCTACAAATAATAAATACTGGGGAGGGTGTGGAGAAAAGGGAACCCTCCTACATTGTTGTGGGAATGTAGACTGGTGCAGCCACTATAGAAAACAGTATGGAGGTTCCTTAAAAAACTAGAAATAGGGCTTCCCTGGGGGCGCATTGTTTGGGAATCCACCTGCCAATGCAGGGGACGCGGGTTTGTGCCCTGGTGCGGGAGGATCCCACATGCTGCGCAGCGGCTGGGCCCGTGGGCCACGGCTGTTGACCCTGCGCATCTGGAGCCTGTGCTCCACAGCAGGAGAGGCCGCGACGGTGAGAGGCCCGCGGGGGTGAGAAAAAAAACAAAACTAAAAATAGAGTTGCCATATGATCTAGCAAATCCACTCGGAACAAAAAACCCCACTTTTACGGCATACCTAAATACAATGGTGGTCTGCAGGGAAAGCATTTAAACAACTGAGTTGTTTGCTGAACTAGTCACTTTTTTCGTTAAATACTATTTTTACTTGAAAAAATAATAAACAAAATATAGGTATTCAGACTTGCGTATTTGTCAGATCTTTTTCTTGAAAAAGATGAGCCTTTCACTTCAAGGAAAACCAGCAGCATTTGTTGCCATTGATGTAATCAAACTTTCAAGTGATTAATTATCGTTATTTAAAAAAAATTTTTTTAAATGTCTCAGCTTAAATTTCTAACATGGTAAGTATCAATCGATACAACCCCATAAACAAAAGCTCTTTGAGGCACTCAATATTTAGGAGTATAAAGGGGTTCTCAGACCAAAGTGTTTTGAGAACCACTGTATTAAAGCACTGTTGTTATCTTAATTTTCCCTTTAATGTTTTATAAGAGATTGCTATTTGTACGTGTGAAGTGAGTGTGTATATATGTACATTCTAAAAAAACAAAAAAACATCTAGTATATCCCATGAGAGGGCTCAAGGCAAACACTAAGAGGATTCTGGGTAGAAGAAACAGAGAGCAAAGGCATAGTGGTAAGTCAGTAAGTCTATTACAAGTTTTACATGTATATAGAGTCCTGGTAGGCACAAAATGCCATTTGAAATCCTTTTTTCCCTTTCTACAATAGGGGAAAAAAGTGAACACAAATGGCAAGGTTAAGAGAAAGATCAGTTTCTTAAAAGGTAGTCTGTGCCATAGACTGATAGCCTAAAAATTTAAGTATTAAGCAAATGGATGAAAAAACATCATTCTGAGTATGCCTCGTCCCCTATACTCTGTAATATCATTTGTATTTTCTAGGCTGCTCCTCTGTGCTATGTTATAACCACAAAATTAGAATAAAACATGGTCCCTGTTCGTAAAAATCCTATAATCTACTTGGGATGACTAAACTTTTAGAGTATTTTAGATAAACTAGTACATATTTCTGAAAGTTTGTTTTTTAAACAAATTGATATATGTAATGCTCAAACGGTTATGGGTTTTCTTACTCATCGTTTTTCACACTAATTTTCCTGGATAATAATTTACCCCAAAGTAATGTTTTTAAATGTTCTTTTGAATTTGCTCATTAATTATAAGTATAAAATCAGAAAAAAATTCAAACTTGATAAATGAATCAAGAAAACCCTACTTGTTTTTAACTCCTCCTAAGATCCTGTTATAAACATGCATGTAACAAGAAAAAAATTACTTCAGGTACCTTATGTTTTTGTTTCTTAAGCCTGAAATTTTGGGTAATCTCTTCGTTAATTTATTAAAAGACCAATCAGAAACACAAAGGTAAGTTACTGAAAAGACTAAGAACAGACTGTTTGAGTCCAGGATGTAGTAATCACAATCATGGGATCTGAGTACATTACTTAATTTCTCTAAGCCTCAGTAACATGGAGATGACAACGGTAACATGTAATATAGAGATAACAACCCTCATAGGTTGTCAGAAAATTAAATGAGAAAATACAGGTAAAGCCCTAGAACATATATTGAACTCAGTAAATATCTCCTGTTAACACTGAGAGTAAACTTGGCCAGCACAAAAATATTCATAATTCTAAAAATCAACTTAATTAGTCTATAATTCCTTTATATACTCCCAAACAGTATCTCTTCCACAATTTTGTGTGTGTAGAATTAGGAAAGCATATTACTTAGACTTATTTAGAGCTAAACATTTGACCAGTGTTCACCCTAAGTAGCAAGAAAGTCCAAAACACAGTGTTCAATATTAAAAGGAGATAGTCATTTTAATGAAAAACTTTAATCTAAATACTAGTGATAACTGACTACAAAGTAAGATCCAAATTAAAATTTACTAGAAAAATATTAAATAATTGAAAAAGCTGCTTTGATAACATTAACCCTTGCCTTTTACTTCCATGTTCAACTCCTACACATGGGGCATCTAATCTCACCTAAATTTTATCTTATTACCTTGACAGGCTGCTAAAAGCAGGAAAACACACAAACAAATGAAAAGTCTACAATAACCATTTCTAAAGTTTAAAATATATAAATGAGAACTTAGTGATCTTGAAGCACCGGAAGATATGTTAGTCATATAGGGCTCAAATTGTATCCACTGTCTGGATCTAGTCTTCCTAGAAACATAGCATTTCAGTTCTGAAGAACCTACTAAGAACTGTTCAAATACATTATCATTAGTCACATATTTATAACTCAGTCATTCCAACAGCCCTGTGAAGTACTGCTATTCCCATATAAGTACAACAAAAATTCAACCTTTACTGAGTACTTATTACACAAACAGAACTAAGGCAATGTCACTGCCAGGCACTGTAACTAAGGGCCAGAAGTAGATTCATATATATATATATATAGGCATGGTGGCTACAGTTTAGAAGCAAAATAGAAATGCTTCTGCTTTGGTGACTGTATTTTTATTTTGTCAATAAATATTTACTGGGTACTTGCCTTCAAGTCTATGAGGCCTTCATATTTGTGACCCCTTGAAAGTTACATATTATCAGGTTATATCTTAGTCTAACATCTTCTAGAACATTGCTAAAGGTAAGCTGATTTGGGGAATTATTCTTCTAGTTATATGGATAGTAAGCAGCCTTTATCTAGATTTTAGATTTGTTTGTAAATGTATTTATTGACTATTTTTAGAGGTAATCTCAATCAACACCTTATGAAACTTGAACAGTTCATTCAAAACACATTTAAAAATTCCTACTATGAGCCTTTCTCCTCTAGAACCTTGTCTTATGCCTCTCTGCTTCTGTTTTAAACCTTCTATTCACAAGTCTCTTCTCTACAGCGCACACACACATTCACTCATTCCCATCTTTAAAATAGGTTACCACCCAATCTCTCCCATCTTCACAGTCAAATAGTGGTCTACTCTCACTGTCTTCTCTTTCTTACCATACATCCATTCAGTCTACTACCATCTGGTTTCTGATTTTACCGAAACTGCTCTTACTAAAGCCTCTTGATTACCCAAATCAAGGGATGCATTTTAGTAATTATTTTTCTTAACCTATTGCACCTAATATTGCTGAGTACTCTCTTCTTGAAATATGTCTAATAGTGATGCTAAGATGTTATTTCTCTCCAACTTCCTAACAATACCTTTTTCCTTTGCTGCCAAATACCTGCTGAATCTCCAGCCCATACTTGTCTTCTAAACTCTAGATCCATGTATCTAACTGCCTACAGGATACCTCCACTTATATGCTCTAAAGAGACCACAAACTCAATCATTCAAAACCTTACTGACCTTCCACCAAACACCTGCTGCTTCTCCTTAGTGATCTGTCTTAGACAGATGTGCCACTACTAATCCGAGTCAGAAATATGGCAGTCATCTTACAGCCCTCTCTTTTCTTCACCCTACAAATATATTCTAATTTCTAAACCTCTCTTTTCTAGTCCCACTGCAATTAGTTTTAGGCCTTCATTATGTTTCAAACAACAGATTTCCCTTTCTTCAATCATGACCTTTCCTCTCCAATTCATTCCGCACACTGCTGACAAAATAAAAACTTCTAAAAGGCAAATCTAATTATATTATTCACTTGTTTATTTACTCTTGAATGAGTGAATCCACCCTACACGGTAGGAATTCTGGGCGTAGATGGAAGCTGTACGATAAACAACCCCAAATTCTGTACCTGCACATATGCATTTTCTTAAGGAAAGGGCCCAGATTATCAAAGGTTAACCCAAAGGATTAAGAACCACTGGCCCATAGGATAAACTCCAAACTATTCTGCAAGCCCTTTGAAACCTTTCAGAATCATCTCAAACCACACCCTCCCTCCCGGTATACGTTCTAGTCAACCCCAATTACTTTTAAATTCGCAAATAGGGTTATGCTGCTTCAACTTTTCACACCACTGAATGTAAGATTCTCTTTGCCTGGAAAGCCACTCCCCAACCATTCCCCAAGTGAACAAGTACTCATCCTTCAAGTGTTCTTTCATCTGAAATTCTCTCTAGCACCTCCAAGCAATCGATTTCTCCTTCCTTTCACCTACTACACTTTGCCTATACCTTTATTATAGTATTGGCCATATGGCATATTCATATTAGTTTTCATGTCTTTCTTATTAGGTCATGAGGAAAAGACCATGTTTTATTCACATGGTCTAGTGCTAGTGCTTAGCTCAGCACCTGTATATAATACACACTCAAATATTTGAATATTCTCTACACCATGAACAACGAATACTCTTTTCATAAAAGATTCTCTTGTGTAATAGTAAGTTGTTCAAACTGAAAGTAGTATTTCCTTAAGCTTAAAAAGGACATTTTTCAAAATATGTCAGACCTATGATCACTAATAAACTTATCACTGTTTTAAAATATTAAGGAAAATATTAAGAAAAAAATTAAGTCTACATTTTAAAAAACTGACGAATAATATAAGCATAAATATAAACAACTGCCTCTTCATTTATTTAAGTGAAATTTTAAGTTAATTATAAATTTAATTATAATCCTCAATGATATTAAACTACTAGGTATAATAAGACTTTTTCTTAAACCTGATATTTGATTAGCTCAGTTAAATGTGTTTTTCATCCTGCAATTTAAAATTTTTATATACTCAAATAAGAATCTTCTTTATATTTAAATCTAGGCTTAGGCTTAACAGAACCCTAAATATATACATTTAGGTGTCTTTAAAGTAAACATTTGTGTGAAATTAGCACTATTTCAGCTTTCAGAAAACACCAAGTAAAACTTTGGGGGAAACGTAGGAACCCTTGGGTGCAGGAAGGAAATCAGATTGAGCACCCATTAGAGAATGTGAGTTTCTGTGTTACTTTTAAAAACATCCTCGCAGGTTATTTAAAACAGAAAATCCTAAGTTCTTACTCTTCACCACTTTATCACTAACATACGGGGTTGAAGAGTTACGGATGTAAATGCTGCTGGCTAAACAAGCAACTTGCCTGCACGCTGGACAGATGCCAGCTGCCTATTAATACGGGCCTGAAAACCACCACCGGAATATGTCCTAGGCCACGAACTCCGAAGGCACTGTGCAGTGCCTGGTGTATTCACCAACTCCTCCAAAGTGACTGATCATCACCAAGGTCGAAGTAATAAATCTGCTTTGATGCTAATGACTGAGAATGTTCCCAGGGAAGGACTAAGAGCTGACTGCAGGATGTTGCTGGGAAATACCTAAAACAAACTGGATGGCGATTCCTAACTTGTGTTTCAGTAGACCGGACTAACAACGCATTTTGCTTAGACCTTCTCCCCTACTCCGCCCACCCCCGCCCGCTTCCCTGACCCACAGTTTATTTTTATCCATTTTTAACTTGGGGCCAATCTTAAAAGCAAATTAAGACCCGAGAGCTCGTCAGATCACTTGGGGAAGGCACACCAGCTTTCGACGGAACGCGGCCTCCAGTCCGCACGGGGCAGAAATGCACGAGCTCTACCGGAGGCGCAGAGGCAGCGCCGGCCGCGGTGCTACTCCGGCCCGCCGGGTTTCGGTTAGACCGCAAGAGGAAGTTTTTTCTTCCCTTGCGGAAAGCAGTGAAGCCAAAGAGAAATTTAAACCACCACTCCCCGAGGGATACCCAGAGGTGAGCTTCGGTGTGGCAGGGCGGCTCCGCCTGGGACGGAGGCAGCCGAGGGACCCGTGATTCGACGCCGACCGCGGCGTCCCCGCCCCGCGCAGGCCCAGGCCGCGGCCTCCTGTCCCCTCCCCGCGCTTCCAGTCCCGTCCGGTCCCGTCTCGGGGACAACGGCGGCTTCGCTCCCCCGCGCGGAGCGAGCCGTGCCCCGTCTCCCGGAGCCCCCAGCCGCCCCGCCGAGGACGCCGGCCGGGCCGGAACCGGAGCGGGAACGGCGGCGCGATTCCCCGCCCGGGGGGCGCAGGCTGTACTCACCCACTCGAGGACCTTGATGAAGCCGAGCGGCTCCTTGAGCGGGTTGAAGTTGAGCTGGAAGGAGGACATCCTCTGAGGGAAGGAGGGAAGGAGAGTCAGGAGGGTGGGGCGAATCAGGACGGCGGGGCGGAGGAGGAGGGGACCGACAGGACAGATCTGTCCTGCCGCGAGAAAGGGCAAGCGGGGAGGGCTCCGGGAGGCGGGCCTGGGAGGCCGCGGGGCGGGGCGGGGGGGGGGCGGGT
>NW_020172179.1:474779-609760 GCF_003031525.2 Neophocaena asiaeorientalis asiaeorientalis
GCGGCCCCTGGAGGCAGGGGCGGGCAGAGGCAGGGAAGGGGAGGTGTCTTCCCGGGCCACACCTGGCCCAGCCGGCTGATCTGCAGGCGAACTAAGTAGATGTTGGACGCCATGCTGCGTGCTCCGCGCCCCCTTCCCTCAAATCCAGCCCGCGGCGCTCGGGTTCCTGTCGCGCATGCGCGCGCCCAGTCCCAAGCCTGCGTAGCGGGGCCGCTGCCCAGCGCGAAACCCCAGGATTCAGTTAGGTCTCGTCACGCCTCTCCGGGCAACAGCTGTCTTCTCCTGGCTTCCCTTCACAGTTCCCAACTTTTACCTGGATTTATAAAATATTAATACAGACAAAGCCGCGATTCAAGGCTGGCGTTGGGGACCTTTTATTAAAATGGTGGAAAGTTATTGCAGAACAACGGACTTTGAGCGACCTGGCGGTAGGGTCTCTCTCAGAACCGTGATTCACCAAACATTCTTACAGAAATTAAATTTATTGTCAGAGTTATCATTGGAGTCAGGGTTGGAGGAAGTACAATGAAGGTTATACCTAACGGAAAAAGGCTTCGCCGGACAGGCGTCTCCTGTTACCCAGCTCTCCTACCCTGTCGGTCCAGTTCTCTCCGTGGGGCGCTCTTGGAGTCTTTCTACAGAAGGCTAATGCCTGCTCCCCCTTCGAGAGTCGCCTTAGGTGACGCCTCCCTTCTGGCACCCAGTTATCAGAGCCCCGAAGAAGTGATCTCCTTACTGGCTTCCCCAGTATCCTGGAAGTTATTGGAGAGTTGGAATGCTGGCCTTCTGGCGTGTTTGATAAGGGGGTTGACACCACGTAACACTAAGTAAATAAGGAAGAAAGGCGTTTAGCAATGGAATCTCAATATACCAACTTCGAAGTACCTACCTATATATACTAACTGATTTTCCAAGCACTTACCTATGAATTAAGTTCCTTGTCATTGAAGTTATTCGTTACTGACCATCTTTCTAGGAAGCTAACCCTTTCTCATTTGAGACCTATTTACCTCCTTGTTTGCTTCCCAGAGAGTACAAAGAATATATTTCAATTTCCTGGTCCACAGAGACAACCTTATCCTTTTGATCCTGACTTCCATTCCTCCATCCCCAGCACAGTGCCTTATGTTCAGTGGGCACCTGCTGAATGACTGCAGATTCCTCTTACTTAAAAAGAAGGCATCAGAAACACCCCTCAGGGCAGAATCAGTGGAAGGTGACCATGCATTGGTATCCAGTGCACCTGAGACCAGTGTAAGTGATACTTCAGGTCTTCCTGCTTCCCCCACCTTTTTAAAATTTTCTACTTTGTTTCTGCACCTTTTCTCCTGGCACCCAGTTATGGGAGCCCCAAGGTAGTGATTTCCTTACTACTCTTCTCGTTGTATTCTCTTTAGTCCATTTTTCTCCCATTCTGTTGAGGCTTTGGGGTTGGCACTGGAGTTGGGTTGTGGATAGCAATGCTATTTGGCCTGGCCTTCATATTCACAAAGATTCAAATTAGACTCGCATGAGATGTACGCTGACAAATCAGAATGATGCTCACTTTGCAGCTTATACTGTAACGTAGTAACCCAGTTTGGGCATTTCTCCTTTTTTTTTTTTCTTTTCATTTTTTGAAGGTCTCAGAAATCAGAATTGGCCCAGCCCTTTCTCAGAGAAGCTTAACTTTCTGTTTCCTCTCTTCTGCCTCTTTTTGCTTTCTCTCCTGCTTCTGGTTCATGCCCACCAGTGGAAAGCATGGTTGTTTCTCTTCAAGAAACCCTTAGTGCCAGAGTATGCACCTTGAACATTAAGAAGTTCTCTCCTCCTTGGCCATGTGCCACTAGTTTGGAAAAGATAGAGATCACTTAAGGTAGCAGAAGAGTAGTGTCTGGTCACTTATCAGAACTCATTTACGGGCTCTGACTGGGCGAAACCAAGCAGGAGTGAGCTACTGCTGTTACCCTCAGTGATGTAGAGCCCAGCACTGCTTGTGCCAGTCGGGTGAGCTCAGAGGAGCTCCTACTTTCCTGAGAAGGAGCTGGTACTGGCTGGCAGAGCAAGTGATATCTGATTAGGCCACCTGATAGTTGTGAATTTTTTGAATGCTGGAAAAACGAGTGTTTAAACAATAGCATCTCACTGAAGGCACAACTGTTCAAAATCTGGGAAGAATGTTCAGATGACTCTATAACATTGACTACAACACTGGTCATAGTCTGATTTATTCTTCAAATTTGAGGAAAGAGACAGAAGTTCTGGGCACAGCATCTTCTACCCTCTACCAGGGCCATAATGGAAAATAATACTTGTAATGCAAAATTTCCTTGGCTGAGGTAGTATTATTGAGAATTATCTCTGGTAGTATAATTATGGCTATGTTACCTCCATAATTTGTCATTATTTTACTCTCTCTTTGCTGTCTATAAAACATGTGCCAGGTTATGATATTGGGATTTAAGGATGTGCCAGAAGTCAGGAGAAGCTGTGTTTAGGGAAATCATGTCATTGGCTAACTATAACATTCTTTTGTGTTTCTCAATGGCAATACAGTGTTCTGATCATTTTATTGGGAAAATGAGACAGTAACTCATTCTCAACCAATGTTTATCCTTTTTTTTCTGAAAAGATAGTGTTTAATACCAATGAGTTCAAAATCTGAGTTTTGCCTTTAAACACAGTTCTTTTCACTGATGAATTCAACAATCATTTTTAGAAAATTCCAGAAATCACTCTAAATTTGTTTAAATTGTACAAGCGACTGTAGACTGACTCAATGGACTCAGTAAATTAATATCAAAATAATTAAACTGAAGTCTTTTCAATTTTAAATGTAATTTTAGATTTAAATATAATTTTAGATCTAAAATATAATTTTAGATCTAAATCTAGATTTAGATTTTAGATTTAGATTTATAATTTTAGATTTAGATTTAGTTGCAAAACACAAAGGGTTCCTGTATACACTTCAGCCAGTTTCCCCTAATGCTAACACCTTCTATAACCAAGATACATTTGTCAAAACAAAGAAATTAACATTGGTATATTACTGTTCTCTGAACTACAGAATTTTTCAAACTTCACCAGTTGCCCACTAATGTCTTTTTACTGCTTCAGGATCTGATCTGGGATACCACACTTAATCTAATGAGCTCTTCTTGAAGGGGTATTCAGGAGTGGAGGGAAGTGTGTGAAACAAAACATTTTACATTCTGTTGAAAATGGACAAAATGTATGAGAAGTTTTCAGTATATGACAAATTGCATTGAGCCCAGTAGCCCCCTGCTCTGTGGCTGCTGCCTGGGTGTCAGCACCTGACGCACTTTGACTCTCTTAGGTGATGGTGTCCAAATTTGTGGCCGTGACCTACTGCAGCATATGACTGATTCAGGCGCATGCCTAAAGCATGGCGTCTGCTCTCATAGCGCTGGGCCTCACCACCCATTGTACTAAGTGTAAGTTTCTGGAGAGCAAAGGAGCCCTCTGCAGTCCCTCAGAGATGTGGTAAAACTCAGTGGTTAGCAGCAGGTCTGTGTTCTCAGACGCCTGGCTTTAAACCCTACCTCTACTTTGTGACTTTCAGCAGGGGGTTTAACTTACCTAAGTTTCCATTTTCTCATTCTTTTTTTTTCCCCTATTTTTTTCATTCTTATTTTGCACAGAGGAAATGAAAGTTGTAGTGAGGTTTAAATTTTACAATCTTTAGAGATCATATGGATGAGTACAGAGTAAGCACTTAGTAAGTGTTACCTGTTATAATCACTGTGTTCCAGAAATAGTGGGTGGATCAATCTCCCAGCTGGGTGGTTAAGAAGCAAAAAAGGCTCAATGCGAGAAGCGAAAGTCATTTAAGGAAATCAAACTTTTATTTATTGGCGAGAAGAGAATTAGAGTTCTAAGGAAGACTATTTTTTTTAACATCTTTATTGGAGTATAATTGCTTTACAGTGGTGTGTTAGTTTCTGCTTTATAACAAAGTGAATCAGTTATACATATACATATACATATGTTCTCATATCTCTTCCCTCTTGTGTCTCCCTCCCTCCCACCCTCCCTATCCCACCCCTCTAGGTGGTCACAAAGCACCCAGCTTAAGGAAGACTATTGCATTAATGAAAGAAATATGAAACCTGGGAATAGAATTCCAGAAAACAAAGAAACTGCAATTTTTCACTACTGAAAATCATGGGGCAAAGGTCATGCTAATCCTCTCTGTACGGGTCCAGTTTTAATCTATTTGTAGCTGAAGTAAGCACAGTTCTCATCACGATTTTAAGTTTAGCTCACATTTAAGCAATGAAAAACGAGAAACATATTCTACTTTGTAGAGGCTAATTTCATGCTAATCATCACAAGTACTGTAATTAGGTTTCTAAAGAAAAAAGGCTTATTGTATAATAACTTTTATAATAACCTGGAGTTTATATAGTGTTCTGTGTTTTTCAGAGACTGTTCAGATTCATTTTTTTCACGTGATCCTGGAATGAAGGGAGGGTATAGGAATTATGATCCACATTTTGCTGAGAGGGAAGCTCACGGGGAAGAGAGCCTATCGGGAAAGGCCTCATAGAAGAAGTGAAGCTTGAGAGATGTGAAGGGAGTTCCACAGGTAGATGAGGGGGTTCCCTACAGAGGTGCAGCAGAAGGTAGGGCATGGTGGCAGAGGAGAGGGGAGTATATTGAGGCACCAGATACCTCAATACGGGTAAGGGGAGCAGTGTGGAGGCAGGGCTTTATATGCCAGGCTAGGAGTTTGGACTTTATTCTCTGTCAGTGAGTTGCTCTGAGGCAAAGGAGAGAAACATGGTCAGATTTCAGTTTAGGAAAATCACTACAGCAGAAGTATAGAAGATAAACTCGAAATATCTTTAGCAGATAGGTTCAAGAGAGCTGATATTTTCCAACCCTATTGGTCATGAGATCTCAGGTCCCAGATGTGGTGACTATGAGGAAGAGCAGACAGCAGGTTCGCACCAACAGCACTATACTGCCTGCAGCAAGAGCGCGAGATTTAGATGCCCGGACCACTGGTTCCTGCCCTGGCTTTGTCAGATCTACAGATTTTGCTGGAGCGTTACCATTTGATTTCCTTTGGCTTACTTCTGTTTGATGGGAGTATTTGTAAGGCACCAACTCTGCATATGTTGATAATATCAAAGGAGTACTTCTTTTTTTTTTCTTAACATTTTTATTGGAGTATAATTGCTTTACAATGGGGTGTTAGTTTCTGCTTTATAACGAAGTGAATCAGTTATACCTATACATATGTTCCCATATCTCTTCCCTCTTGCGTCTCTCACCCTCAAACACTCCCTATCCCACCCCTCTAGGTGGTCACAAAGCACCGAGCTGATCTCCCTGTGCTATGCAACTATTTTACATTTGGTAGTGTATATCTGTCCATATATACACTACCACTCTCTCACTTTGTCCCAGCTTACCCTTCCCCCTCCCTGCATCCTCAGGTCCATTCTCTAGTAGGTCTGTGTCTTTATTCCCATCTTGCCCCTAGGTTCTTCATGATCTTTTTCTTTTTAGATTCCATATATATGTGTTAGCATATGGTATTTGTTTTTTTCTTTCTGACTTACTTCACTCTGTATGACAGACTCTAGGTCTATCCACCTCACTACAAATAACTCAATTTCGTTTCTTTTTATGGCTGAGTAATATTCCATTGTATATATGTGCCACATCTTCTTTATCCATTCATCTGTTGATGGACACTTAGGTTGCTTCCATGTCCTGGCTATTGTAAATAGAGCTGCAATGAACATTGTGGTACATGACTCTTTTTGAATTCTGGTTTTCTCAGGGTATATGCCCAGTAGTGGGATTGCTGGGTCGTTTGGTAGTTCTATTTTTAGTCTTTTAAGGAACCTCCATTCTGTTCTCCGTAGTGGCTGTATCAACTTACATTCCCACCAACAGTGTATGAGGGTTCACTTTTCCAAAGGAGTACTTCTGGCAATAATTAGGACTTGGGAATGAAGCCAAACGTGAAGATATCACAGGCTGGTCTCAGAATCATATCCAGGGATGGAGGGGTAGAGGCAGCCTAGGCTACGTAGCATGGTGGATATGGAGATTTTAGAGTCCAATTCTGAGCCGTTTTTAGCATAATTAGTTATTTTTCCATATTTTATTGTCTCCCTGGAAAGCAGAGCGCCCCCTAAGTTTTACACAGAGATTTTAAGTTTGGTATTGTATTTTACTCCCTTGAAATCAGGTGGGAAACAAAACCCAGAATGTCCACTAGTTCTGTATGGATGGTTTGTTTATTCTGTTTGAAGTGCAGAGAGCTGACTTCCTGCCAGGGAAAGAGCAGGGCTTGATAGATGTGGAACAGTAAAGTGAGCAGATGGAATGCTTTGCTTTTAGCAAGCTGGACGGGCTCGCCTCAGGATCTGAACTTCCTGTACCTAACATAGGAAACCCAAAGAAATGCACGGGAACCCTTCCCTCGTGATTCTTGCCCTGTCGATTTTGTGTCAGGACCACCATGATCTTCTGAGTGACACTGTAGCATTTATTAAGACAGAACAGATCACCAAAATGACCACTTTCAGTGTTGACCAGTCACATGCCCAGGAAGTCTGTCATCTTATCAACAACAAAAACCAATCTTCTAATGTGATACAAAAGGGTAAAGAAAGGCCCAAGCAGGGACTGGCCAGGAAACATCTGACGCTGATAGAATGATGGCAATGGAAGTTCGTTTATAATTTCTCTAGGAGGCAGAAAGAAGTGTTTTATACAGTAGCTTGTTTTCTAGAAAGTCAACTGTAAATGTAATTTTTGTAAATGGAATTTTACTTTAAATACACTTCAAGAGTTGGCCATTTAAAGTATTCTTTTGGAGAACCTCCTTGTGATCATTCTTTATGCTTCATAGGTTTGTATTTTTTATGCTCTCCACCCATCCCAATTTTTTTAAAGCAACAATCACTTGTAGTTTTCTTACAAGGTAAATAAATTGGTCTTTCCTTTCTGAAACAATTTCTTTGATTATTGTTGTTATTTTTCTTGAGGGAAAAGCAAAGTTTGTTGTTAAGTTCTTCTGATTTCTTATTTGTCTTCATTTTTATTTCATTTCCTAGAATGACTAAATGTTGAAAAGCCTAGGACTTTATTGACTTTGACTTTGTTATCAAGGCATAACCCTAAGAGAATGAGGAAAGCGCCAGCCACCACCCGCCCCCCAAAACTGGAGAATTATTGCATTAAATAATCTATTACAGCATAGCACTTTAATGGAAAATTATCTGATTATTTTTTTCTCCTGGCAGTGAGAAAAATGGGAGTTTTAATGGGAGTGTAGGAAAGAAGGACTAATCTTAGAATCTGGGGCACCATCCCAGGAGGACAGTCTTAAATAAAGAAAAGGATCCAGGCTGCCAAGGAATTGCAAAAGAGATTCTGAATGCCTGGGAAGTATGGTGGAGAAGCGGCTCAGTGTTGAAGAAAAGGAAAATGGGAAAGCAGAAATAAAGCAAACTTGGATTCCTGCATAATTTAGTTTAGGGAAGACTGAATTTTTTTAGCATATTTAATTTCAATGGCTGCCAATCATTTGAGAAGGAGACCTGAAGAGATACCCATTCCTTCCAATATTTATTGATCACCGATACGGACCAGGCACTTTGCTCATTTTCAGTCATAGAAAGTGGAACAAGATAGTCTTGTCCTCAAAGAGTTTACTTTCTAAAAGGAAAGATAGGCTGAAAGAAAAAAGTGGTAAACAAAAATATTTTTTCAAGTTGTGATATGTGCAATGAAGAACACAAAACATATACTTTTTATATTTCTTGTTTTCTGTTCTTCAATTTTACTGCCCTGCAAAATTTGTGGTAAAACAGAAATAAGTTGGCAATGACTGCCATCTTCGTAATTTACATAATCAACTACTGTTGGCTTAGATCCTCTGTAAGTGAGGGCCTATGTAAGAAATTCCATGTAGGATTTCCAGGGATAACATGATGACACTCGCAGAATCTTTTGATATTCTGTAGACTCAACATTTTAAGCACTGAGGGGCTCCTCAGAGCCAATTCTAATAATTAAATCGGTGAGGATGACTGCTGCCTGTGAGGTTTATATTAAGACCAACTTTCAGGGACTCCCCTGGTGGGCCAGTGGTTAAGGCTCTGTGCTTCCAATGCAAGGGACGTGGGTTTGATCCCTGGCTGGGGAACTAAGATTCCACATACCATGCAGTGCAGCCAAAAAAAAAACCTTAAAAGAAATAAAAGACCTACTTTCTGTTTGCTAGCCCCACCTCCAACAATGCCCATCCTTTGGCCAATTTCCAGAAATTTCAGGGTTGAGAATTCTAATAGACTGTCCTGAAGGAGAGGAAAACAGAGAGGTGTTTAGTCATATGCTGGTGACAAGAAAGAGAGAGAGGAATAAGGAATATACCCAGAGCCCCACAAAAAAGAAACTGACTGAAAATGTTCCATGTAGGAGAGTGAACTCACAACAGTTCCAGAGGAGTAACCAAGGTAAAGAGAAGAGGCAGAGTGGAGAAGAGAATTCCTCCTAAACTGAAGGGTAGAGTGTGGGGAGCCACTTGTGGTCCCCGCTCGCCCAGCTGTTAGAGGGGACTGAAATATATACTATGGTAGGCTGCAGGCACAGTCCTAAACATCCTTTTATGCATGTGATTACTAAAGCTATTAGAAATAGAAAGATGACTTATGTTATTTTTATATTGGAAGGATAATTGTGCTGTAGTTGATAGAATGCTGAGGGACAGCATCCTTTTGGGAGAACACATCCTCCACCCTCATTCCAAAGTATTCCTGGTCAGGTGGTTTGACCCAAGGATGGCTATGTGATCCAGGCTCAGTCAATCAGAGTATTTTATCTCCCTAGTCACCGTGATTGGCTCATGAAAGAGTATGTGATATAAGTTGTACCAGTCAGAAGTCTTTCTGGGTATTTCACCAGCTATCCAGAAAAATACCCTTCTCTAGGATCACAGGCTCTAAGAACTCTAGAGGTCTGGGACAGCCAGTAGTTCATCTTTCGGCCACATGGAGTCAACGTGAGGATGAAGCCCAGCAGAGGCAAACAATGGATAGGGAGTGGGGGAAGAGAGGTCCTAACTGATACTATTGATATATCCATTCTAAGAGATTCTTGTGTGGGTGAAGCTGAGTAGAAGGCCAGGTTTCTAGCAGTCTCTGAGGATGGGGCAATCAGGGCTGTGGCTCATTATAAAACCAGTTGTCCTTGTCAGGAAGAGCTAAGCTCTCCCAGGAAATCTACAGCGGAAGGGGACTGACGATAGCAAGTAACCAGGATGGGACTGTTTGAAGCTACTTGTCTTTGCGCAACTTCAAGATTAGTGTATACCTGCCTACTCTCCTTGAAGCTTTCCTGTGTCCCCCACTGCCTTATGTCAACCAGAATTACTCTATTCACCTGGGAAAGTTTGTGAATAAGAAATAGGAAGACCAAGATAGCATCCAAGTCCAATATAATTAGTCTACTTATCTTTCTCACACATCGGACTTTAAGATGTTTGAAGGCAGGTCCTGTACCTCCCACTAGTGGATTTTCACGCCTAGCACAGCCCCGGAACTCAAGCATTTCAATGAAGCATTGAGTGAGTGAATCTGATATAGCGCATAGAGTTAGACGCCCTGAAATATTCAGCCTGAGAAGTTCATTGCTTTGGATTAAAGCACTGCCTCTCCAAGCATCCTCTTTAAAAATGCAAATACCAGAAGAGACATGAGGTATTTCCCTGTCAGCCAGCAATTCTCATTTTTTGGCAGCTATCAGAGCAAGGGGAACTATAAAAATTGGATTTTAGAGAACACTCTTAGTGTGATTAGAAAGGGCACAAATTTGTGTAGCTAATTTGGAAAACACTTTGGCATTATCTCCTAAAGTTGAACATTCATATACATATGACCCAACAATTAATTCACTCTGAGGGATGGACCCAGGGGAAACCCAAGCAGATATACAGCAGGAAACATGTGAAAGAATGTTCATAGTTGCACTGATCACGATGCAAAAACCTGGAAACAACTCAAATGCCCATCAACAGGAGAG
Organism: Neophocaena asiaeorientalis asiaeorientalis; assembly: GCF_003031525.2. NCBI lineage: Eukaryota > Metazoa > Chordata > Mammalia > Artiodactyla > Phocoenidae > Neophocaena > Neophocaena asiaeorientalis. The sequence goes on from NW_020172179.1 coordinate 484,830, forward strand.
TGGATGGATAAATTGTGATATATTCACACAACTGAATATTTTATGGCAATAAAAACAAATGAACTACACTAATTCTCAGCAATGTGGATAAATGCCAGCAATGAAACAAAACATTAAGTGAGGAAAGTAAATGCTCAAAATGTATACAATATGATATAATTTTTATAAAGTTGAGAACAACTAATATGAGTATACTTTATAGAAAAATATGTAGATGCAATAAAACTATATATTTGAAATAGCAAAGGAATTCTGGATCATGGTTGTATTTGTGTGGGGAAAGATGGGGAACAGGATGGGAAACCACATGGTTAGATGACGGTTATGTCAAGGTTCTAGCATTTGTTTTGAACGGTAGGCTTGCAGCTACTTATCACATTATTAAGAACCATGAAATAAATACACAAGTAAGTGAAAACAAAACCAGAAAGCCTGGGTTCCCTAGGAAACAGCCTGGTGCTGGTGCTTTACTTAGAAAGTTCAGTCTCAGAGTAATGATGGTAAGGGAAAAGGGAAGGGAGGCAGGGAAGGGTGGGAAGTGATGCCAGGAACGTTTTCGCGAGCAGCTCTGAAGACACAGGGCCAGTGAGTCCACATGTGTGTCTGTTTAGCCACACGGGAAGTCTTCAGGGAGGATGTTCAGAGAGTCTGTGCCTTGGAGCAGTCCTTGGGAGGGAGGAGAGGCAGGAAAATTGTCAGTCTGGGTCTCTCCAAAGGGAAGGTAACTTTCCCTGGGCACCACTTCTGGGTTGCTTCTCTGGCCCCTTTTGGTGGCAGTTAGGGAAACCAGATTTCACAGCCTGCATTTTAGCTAAGTCCAGAAGTGGTGGGAGAAGAAGCCAAAATCTCAGGGCATGTGGCTTCTTGGCCCAGCTGCCCAACAGTAGCACGGGGCAGGTCCTGACCCTCCCAGGCAAGACTCTGGTTGACCCCAGGTGGAGTAAGTTCCTGTGCTGTGGAGGCAACTGAGCCAGAGCTGGTGGCCGAGTATCCAAGCCAGGATGGCACGGACAGAGTCTGAAAGTGCACAAGATGTGTCCCATATGAGCAGGGGCTTGAGAATCAGACCCAGGTTTGAATCCTGTGTGAATTTGGATAAATTCCTTAACTTCCTTTGAACCTCATATGGAATATGGGAATAGTGACAACTGCTTCCAAGGGTTGTTGTGAGAACTCAAAAGAGATCATGTTTATAATGCAAACAGCAGAATCTTTGGCACCTAAGAAGTCCTAAAAAAGTGGTATTCCCCTTGATCCTGCCCCACGGCATCAAGCAGAATTGAGACAGTATGGAGTGCAGGAGCAGACCTGGCTTCCTTCCCCTTCACGTCTCCTCATCCCACCTCACCCTTTCCTGACTCTGGGCAGCCCGAGGGCACTGGGCACTTGTGTGTTAGGATGAGGGAGAAAAGACAATTTTTACCCCCTTTCCAATACCCGTAGTCCTGAGGCTGTACCTCTCCTCTGCATTCTCAGTTTGAAAAGCTATTATGTTTACAGAGATGGGTGCTTCAAGCAGGCAAATAATCTGCCACCACCTCAGAACAATATTCTTCAAATATTTGTCCAATATTTACTTTGGTTGCGGGCAGAACTGGCCATCTTTCACCAGTGTAGCCAGAGTGGGACATGAGAATCTGAGGTCACCAATGGCAGATTTCCAATTCACTTCAAGGATGTGTTTGCCATTTATGACTTGCTACACTGGCCACCTGTCTACCTGGTCATTCCTTTACATGTCTAGAACCCCTCAAAGGGTGACTAGGTCAGCCGGACCCCTTGGTAGCTGATGGACATCACTTGAATTCAGGATCCCCTTTGTTTCTGGTCATTTAAGAATATCCATTTCCTGAGTTGCTTGCCTTATACAATGAAGTGCAATGCCTTTCATAATACCTCCAAAGGTTCTTGTGTTTGAATACTTGCCACCGACTAAAATAAACACACACTGCTCTTTTGCTGGTAAAATATAGTATTGCAGAAGTGGAGGTTTTAATTTTATAGGTTCGAGCAACTTAAAATTTTCCTTTCTTGTTCTTAATTTCTTACCTAATTTGTGGGGAAAACAAAGTTACTTGGGGGCTGAAAGAAGCTTTCAAAAGGGGATCTCCTTATCATTAATGCATATTTTACACATGCTCCAACTCTGAGACACTCCTCCTGAGAGGCTTTCTGAGGACAGAGAACATTCCTAATCTCTAGGTTGCCTCTCTTCCATTGGAATTAAACCTGTGGCCTCCATAAACATGTAAAAAATTCTGGAGGAGTGTTGAATGCTCTTCACAAATTTCCTTCAGCCTCCCCCTCCTGGCTCACATCCTACGTCTACAGATGCATTTGGCTGCAATTTTTCTCTAGTGGGCAGGGGGCAAGGGGTAGGAAGTCATTTGAAGACCTCATACCATTGACACCAGTATTACCGGAGAAATTATTTTCTGCCTGTTCCTGTGATGCCTCTTGGGCCCTCAGGAGCCTGGAATTCTACTACCAGAACTTCTTTCCTTTGGCTGAATTTTGATTGTTACTAAAAACCAAGTGCACTGGAGGACAGCTTTGATAGCAGCCATCAGGGCCTGTTACAGGCAGCAAGATACATTTGGACCTTGATTTCCCCCTCTCTTGCTGGCATAGCTGTTCCCTGCCTTTAACTTTCAAATTAGAAATGTTTGTTTATGGTAACCATGGAAAATAGTGTAGGTTAGCAAAGTCAGCAGAGGTGGGGGAACCCGTAAAAAATAAAACACCAGAAAAGTGTCACCCAAAACGCAACATAAAAAAAAAAAAATTGAACATTGAAAAAACCTGAGAGGGACTTCCGTGGTGGTCCAGTGGTTAAGACTCTGTGCTTCCACTGCAGGGGGCTCGGGTTTAATCCCTGGTCGGGGAACTAAGATCCCACATGCCACGTGGCACAGCCAAAAAACAAAACAAAACAAAAAACCTAAGAGCCAGGAAAAAAGGCTCCTCAAAAGAAGAAACATACACTATGATATTTTCTGCCCTCACTTTTTTTGTTTTTGCCCCATGATATTGGGCCATCTTTTACGAAGGTCATTGCTTATGAAAACCAATAACTTTAATGTTAGGATATCTCCTGAGGCAACATGAGATAATATGGTAAGTAAACAGTAAGCAGTTGCTGAATCAAAGGAAGGGCTCATTCAGGAATGAAATTGGCCCAGCACAGGAGCCCCTTTTAAACATTTTGTTTTGTTTTGTTTTAATTAATTAATTAATTTTATTTTTGGCTGCTTTGGGTCTTCGTTGTTGTGTGCGGGCTTTCTCTATTTGCAGTGAGCAGGGGCCACTCTTCGTTGTGGTGTGCCGGCTTCTCATTGAGTGGCTTCTCTTGTTGCAGAGCATGGGATCTAGGTGCGTGGGCTTCAGTAGTTGTGGCACGTGGGCTCAGTAGTTGTGGCTCGCGGGCTCTAGAGCACAGCTCAATAGTCATGGTTCATGGGCTTAGTTGCTCTGCGGCATGTGGGATCTTCCCGGACCAGGGCTCGAACCCGTGTCCCCTGCAATGGCTCGTGGATTCTAAACCACTGTGCCACCAGGGACGTAGGGAGCCCCTTTTAATCAGACTCTTCACTCTCTGTGGGGCTAACCCTTTGGCCTGGACTTTTTTTAGGCGTGTGAGTCAAGCCTCATTTTCTTCCATTTCTAATCTTAGAGAATCCATTTATTCCTTTTGTCAGTTGTCAGGACTAGACGCAGAAAATGTTAAGAATTTGGTGTGGATAATAATTACTAATACTTATGGCTCCTTGTAGTTTGCAAAGCATATCTACATGCATTATTGCATTTAGTCCTTTCAATCACCCTGTGAAGTAGGCATTATTATTACTATTATTATCACAATTTTGCAACTGGGGAAACTGAAGGTTAAAGAGGTGATATGACTTGTCTAAAATCATAGAGAAAGGGAACAGGTCTAAACTCAGATTTTCTCACCCCAAGTCCTGTTGTTTGTGTTGATTCTGCACCCCTCACTCTTACATTATTACTAAGAACAGTGGCATGGTGGCTGGCATTTGGGGTAGTCATAGGATGACAGGTACATGTCATTTAATCCTCATACCAATCCTATGATACGGACTTTAAACTTATTTTACAGTTGAGAAAACTGAAGCTCAGAGAGGTTAGGTATGTTATGTCAGGCACATAACTAGTAAGTGATGGAGACAGACTTCAAACCCAGGCCTGTTTGATTCCCCAGCTCTTAATCACTCCACTCTATGACCTTGCTGTGTCCTTTGGTTTCTCTTTCAAGGTTTCCAGCTCTTTCCAAATGTTTGATTCAACAGAGCAGAAGCAAACAGTGTGCTCTCAAGGGCAAAGAACTGAATTACAGGCTGTGGGAGGATACAGAATGAACCATGGGTCCTCCAGGACTTGTTCTGGTGGGAAACATAACTGACCAGTAGAGCAGAGCTACAACATGAATGCATTAGTCAGGAGGGGCATGGAGCCCAGTGCGGGGACAGGAAAAATGGGGCTGAACAGTGCACACTGAGGCATTAAGTCCCCCACTAAGGGACTTACTATGGATCCTCTACGCTAAATCGTTTGCATTTTGTAGGCAGATGGGTTGCTTAACACCAAATACCCTTTACTGACGACCTATGGCTCAGCGGGTACAATGTCACCAGCGGGTGTGAAGGCAGCAGCCTGTTCTGAACACGGCACCACAGACTGAGGAGTGTAGGATCCTCTGGTTGGTTACAAACGCTCCAATACTGAGTAAACCCAAAAATAAACTTCTTGGAGGTAAAGGCCTTCATACCCTCAAATGCAACTTAGGAGTTTGCTTTAATTAAAAACCATGAAAAGTTCTCAGTCACCTTTTCAAAATATTTAGCTCATTCCCTTCCTAAGCGATGCTGGCAGATGGGTGGGGGAAGTTGGTGAGAGAAGGTCTGGGAATGAAGGTTTGCCCAACCCCATGAAGATCTGGAGGAAGTGGGAGCACCCACGTGTCTTTCATTTTCCTCCATTCTCCTGGGAAGCAGTAGAGCTCCTTTTCTCCCCGTCATGGCTCGCGGTTCTCAACCTTGGCTGTACTTTGGGATCACCTGGAGGGCTTTTAAAATCTACGTGTGGCTGGGACCCACCACCCAAGGATCTCTAGTATTGTAATCCCAGGTACTTGTAATTCTTACAAGCTCCCCAGGTGATTGTGAAGCACAGAGGGTATTAGTGCTCTAGAATTTCACAATCGGAAACAAAGAACTGCCGCAAGCGTCCAATTAAACTTTCCACCATTTTGGTGAGTTTGAAAGGGAAAGAGGCATTGCAGACTAATTTTAAAGACAGGGAAGAGAGGCACAAAGAAGAGAAACAATTTGCCAAGGCCAGAGGGCTGGTGAGGGCAGGGCTGGGGTAGGAGACAGCCTCCTTTTCTCTCAGTTCTCCCACATCCTTTTTTCTGGAAGTATATTATAGTATCAACTGTACCGATGGCTTTGTTTGCACACACCCAGGAGTGAGATTTCTTCTTTTTTTCCGGACGGCCTTTCCGATTAGACCCATGATCCTGTTTTCATGTGTTTCCTGGTATGGAAATCCAAATCTTTCTTTTGTAATTCTTACCACTTTGCCAGCCCGAGCAGTGGGTTATCTGTTTAGAAGGGGTCAGGGACCACCAGTTTGGTGTGTTCTGTACAGAGCATAACATGTGAACGTGCAGTGAAAACCCATCAGTGAGGGTGGAATTCACACCTAACTCAGTCTCAGCTTTCAAGCCACTGGATCTACAACAGTTAATTCACTTAGAACACAAAGCTAAATCCCCGAGGAGGCCTGGCCTGGAGAGGCCACCTGAATTGCTGTGTGCTTAAAGGTGCACTCCTGTTTCTTGATTTAACTGGGTTAATACGTCTGTTTATTTTTGCCATTTGACTTCAGGGCAGGACTGGCTTCTGTGTGCTGGCAGTTCCCAGTGAGTGCAGGCTCTGAGTGACTAGGGCAGGTGTGCAGGAACCCTCAGTGACTATTATTTCATTTGGTTCCTCCCCCAGCCTCACAGTTTATGTACGAGTTGTTATGCGGCCAAGTCCTTTTTTTAACGGCCAGCGTGTTCTGTTCAACTGGAATCATGTCCTTCAGACACTGCAATACGCAGGCTGGCTCCCAATTTTGCCAGGAGTGCTAAACTCAACTGTGACAATTCTCAGCCATAGTCACCGAGCCGCCCTCAGTGAAGCAAACAGCATGCTTACTTGCTGAAAGATAGAGTTGCAGTAGTATTTAATAACTGTCTATTGCTACCTGAGGAGAAAGCTATGTCTGGCCACTTCGATCAGCTTCTCTCATCTTGTCTCCTGTCTAATCCCAGAATAAATCCTGTGGGCCTTAGGGGAGGGCATTAAAAAGGCTTCTGGGGAAGAAGATTAAACTTGAAACAAGTGGCACGAGCAATGTAATGCTCATTGTGTTGTATCTTCTCCGGCATGAGCAGGAGGGAAGGTGGCTTCAATGGAAGGCATCCAGTTGAGGAGTTGCTCTGATGTAGTGTCCCAGCTGAGCCATTTACTATCCAATTTTGGACAAGTCCACTGGTCGGTTCTCAGGTTTTTCCTTGGGGTAGTCACAGAGACGTGTCTTTCAAGAACTGCACAGAGCTGAGATCTTTTCCTCTGACTTCTTCTGGAGGACTAGCATCTGGCTTACCCAAGATGACCCAGGGAAGGGGCAGAGCTAGCATTCTCTGGAGGGAGAATGTTAGTATCACTTAAGACTCTTTGGTGGCAAGCAAAAGAAATCAACTCTTTAATAAGAGTTCACCTACTTAAGAAGAAATGGACTTGTTAGAAAATAAGTTCGGAGGGATTCCCTGGTGGCGCACTGGTTGAGAGTCTGTCTGCCGATGCGGGGGACACGGGTTCGTGCCCTGGTCTGGGAAGATCCCACATGCCGCGGAGCGGCTGGGCCCGTGAGGCATGGCCGCTGAGCCTGCGTGTCCGGAGCCTGTGCTCCGCAACGGGAGAGGCCACAACAACGAGAGGCCCGCGTACCGCAAAAAAAAAAATAATAAAAAATAAAGAAAATAGGTTCCATGAGCGCAGGGGCTAGCTTGTTCACTTCTGTTTCCGCAGTAGGACAGTATCTTGAATACATAGTAGTCATTGACTATTGACTATAATACGTAAATGTTTGTGGAACTAAAAGAAGATATAGTGTGGATCAAAGAATTGTTAGGAAGACTGAGAGCCAGCTTCAGAAAAGGATAAAAATGAGAATATCTCTGGAGGGGTTTAGGTAGCAGGAACTCAGTCCCTGACAGTTCCCATCAGGACACCACTGCTGGAATGAATGCTCTCCAACTATTCTTATGTTTTTGAGTGTCTGTACTTATGCATCGAAATCCAGAGGGAGAGTGTATTAGACAGAGTTTTCCAGAGGAAAACAGAATCAATAGGATCGATCGATCGATTGATCTATCTATCTCTCTATCTATCTATCTAGAGGCAGAGAGAGATTGGTTTGCAATAAGGAATTGACTCACACGATTATGGAGGCTGGCAACCCCAATGTGCAGCTGGGCTGGCAGACTGGAGTTGGAGACCCAGGGACAGCAGATGTTTCAGTTCAAGGGCTGTCAGGCAGGAAGCGTGATGTTGGAGAGGAAGCCCAGAGGTAGTATGCTGGAGAGTTCTCTCTTACTCGGGGGGGTCGGTCCTTTTGTTCTGTTCTGTTCTATTCAGGAGGAGGCCCGCCCACATATGGAGACCAATCTGTTTTACTCCAACTGATTGAAATGTTAATCTCACCCCCAAAGACCCTCGCAGAAACAACCAGAATCGTGTTTGGCCAAATATCAGGGCACCCCACGGCCCAGTCAAGTTGACACATAACATTACTCCCTACAGGGAGGACACAACTGGCCTAGCTGGAGTCACGTGACCACCCCTCTGGCCAGCACAAGGCAGGGTGTTTTGTTTGGTGATTCTGGAGACCTTGCACAACAGGCAGATTTTATTTCCCAAAGGGGAAGTGGGACCTATTACCAGGAGAAAGGGGAATGGTTACTGGGGAGTCAGCTGGCTCTTCTCTCAGGAGAGTCTCACTTTGGCACTTGCTTCGGTGGGACTGACATCAAAACACAGTCCTCTGTTTTTGTTTTTTTTTTGCGGTACGCGGGCCTCTCACTGTTGTGGCCTCTCCCGTTGCGGAGCACAGGCTCCGGACGCGCAGGCTCAGCGGCCATGGCTCACGGGCCCAGCCGCTCCGCGGCATGTGAGATCCTCCCGGACTGGGGCACGAACCCGTGTCCCCCGCATCGGCAGGCGGACTCTCAACCACTGCGCCACCAGGGAAGCCCCCTAGTCCTCTGTTTTGACAGCCTCTTCTGGCCCTTCTCTGTGGGAAAGGAGAGCTGTCAGGATGAGGAAAGAAATAATTTCTGTGCCTTTGCCCCTTCACCTCCAGTCACGAGTAGAGGAGACTGTTAGTGGGTAGACAATCAGCTCTGGGCCCTTACCCTTAAAGGCTTGTGCTCACGATTCAGCACTCAAACACTGGCTCATTCTGAAAAGTTCCCACCACACTGTAAAGGCTGCTCCCAAGATAACTCTGCCTCAGAAGAGTTTTAATCGATTGTATTCTGTGTATTTCCCTTCTTCTCTATTCTTTACCTACCAGAGGTGTCATATAGTTGTGGCTGCTGCTAACCCATGCAGTGTGGAATTAAAAAGGCACCCTCTCCTCAAGATACTTTACATTCATTGGTCAGAAATTGTCATAATGTACTGATCTAGTTAGAACAAGATGCTGCTATATACCAGAAAATTGACATAATAAAGTCTACCATATTTACTATGTGAACGATACCACCTTACTTATGGCCCCTTGTGCAGTGTACAGTCTGTTCACCTGTCCATGGCAGGTCTGACTACCAAGAAAGAGGGAGACCACCAGAGGCCAAGGAAGCACAACTTGTTCAACGCTCTTGTGAATGGTGTATATGTGTGTGTGTGTGCGCGCGCATGCGTATGTGCGTGTGCGTGCGTGCAGGGGCAGGGGTGATGGCGTGTTCCCTTTCTTTGGGTTCTGACCAATAGCTGAGCCACTGATCAGATTTAAGACTGTGAGTCTAAGACTCCTCTAGTATGACAAGTCCACCATACTCCCCAAAGAAACTGCCTTCGAGGAATTAGGAACCACAGCTCTCTCCTCTTGGGTAAATTCCAGGGAGACATGCATAGCTCAGACTGGACCAGCAGGGAGAGGCAATGGGCAGGTCTTGCCAATCGAGGGAACATCTGCTGTGACATTCTCTTCAGAGATTTGTAAGCCTGACTTCTAATTATACAGGACTGACTCACTGTAAATTCCATGGATCCATGGTGAAGTAGACAAGATCAATAGTCTAATATGAAAACAGATTAGATAAAAATAAATAGAAATTCTAATTTTTTTCACATAACTCAATGAATCATGTGGTACACATCCTGGGGGGGAGCACAGCTCACTTTGTGGACTACTGATTTAGAAACTTACTCCCCTTACAGCACCTGTGCAGACACTAACTGATTACAACCCTCCCCCTGAGCTTGGAGGCATCTTGATACTCCGTTACAACACAGTGGTCAGTGGTTGCTAGAAGGGGGGCAAGTTGGCAAACTATGGCTGGAAGGCCTTATCCTGCCTACTGCCTGTTTTTTTGTTTGTTTTGTTTTTTGGTCGCGCCCTGCAGCATGTGGGATTGGATCTTAGTTCCCCAACCAGGGATTGAACCTGTGCTCCATGTAGTGGAATCATGGTGTCCTAACCATTGGACCTCCAGGGAAGTCCCTACTGCTTGTTTTTACAAATAAAGTTTTATTGGGACACAGCCACACTCACTTGATTATGTATTGTCTGTGGCCACTTTCCTACTCCAGTGGCAGAGCTAAGTAACTGCCACAGAGACCATACAGTCCAAAAGCCTAAAATACTTATCATCTGACCCTTTACAGAAATGCAGGAAAGCTGATCCCTGCTCTAGGAAGCCAGTATTGATCACTGTGTGTTGGTAATGAAAGGTACACTGGTGTGCCATCCCTGCTCTGGAGTTAGGCTAGAGTTTAGAGAATAGCTCATAGTGCTAAAGAGGCCAAGTTTGGCCTTGCTGTCTTCTGTAGGTACTTAATCTTTGCTAGCTCTCTTAGAAATAGAATCCATTGGTCACAAGGACACAGAGAAGTGAGTGTGGTTGAAACTGGTCACCTAAAGTCCATGTCCTACACAGTACGGTCAGCAGTGTCCACTTCACCCTCCGCTACTTGCCTCCAGGTGGATGTACGTGCCCCTCAACACAGGTAGCACCAACAGCCCGCAGGCCTCCGCCGCTAGAGGGCTGCAAAGACGCTGCACATCAACTAGGGGCCGCGGGAATCTGTGCCGAAATGTTTAAATTTCTCAAGAGGAATTTTTTTAAATTCAAGATTTGAGGTAGCAATTGGGAAAGGAACTGAAATGGTTTGTTTCCACTGGTTCGGACAGTTTCCAACTCTGACAACACTACCCTACCCCTTCCTCTTTGGCTTCAGCCACTACAAGTAGGAAAGAGAAGAGAATCAGTAACAGCTGGTACAGGAGGTGAAGAGAAAAGGAAGGCAAAATAACAGATAATTATCTTCTGAAATATTAAAAGTGTTTATATATACTAACGTGGTTGAATTTGAACCTAAGTAAAGTCCACCCCTGTCGCGTTTGGGCAGTTCTCACAAACTGTAAGGTACCAGCCTAAGTCCTTACACAGAGGCTAAGAAATCTCCCGGGAGAGAAACGTCATCCGGGAAGAGCGCAGCAAACGAGCTGACTTTAACCTGCTGAGCGCAGAGTGTGAGCCACTAGGAGCTGAGCGCGGGAGGCCTCCTCCCCTCCCTCGCGCTCGGCCTCGCCCATTTCCCCGAGGCCTCGCCGCCCCCACGCGCCGCGTCTGCTTTCAACTTTGAGGGGAGGGCCCGAGAGCTGGAATAAGAACGGCAAAATCTGCTCCTTGAAAGCTGTCCGACCCTGGGTAATAAGAATACTGTTTTGGGCTTCCTTGGTGGCGCAGTGGTTGCGAGTACGCCTGCCGATGCAGGACACGCGGGCTCGTGCCCCGGTCCGGGAAGATCCCACATGCCGCGGAGCGGCTGGGCCCGTGAGCCATAGCCGCTGAGCCTGCGCGTCCGGAGCCTGTGCTCCGCAAAGGGAGAGGCCTCAACAGTGAGAGGCCCGCGTACCGCAAAAAACAAACAAACAAAAAAAAAAGGAGTACTGTTTTGGCCACGCCTAATGGACTGGAATGCAAAGAAAAGGGCGGGAGCTCCGTGTTCCCTGGGTGGCCACCTGTGGCTGCAGACATCACGTTTGAGGACCTCGGAGATTCCCCTGGCAGCCGCTCTTCTGTGGCCCCAGGAGGCAGCGGCAAGGCCATTCGCACAGTTTAGCAGGAGCAAAGGGCTTGGCAGAGGGTGTTCCTGGAGAGAGCCAGGGCAGGAAGAGAGCAGTGGACACTCCATTTCCTGACGGGATCTGCTGTGCGCTCACAAGGGGACACTGGTTAAGGTACGACCCCGCTCCAGCTAAATAGGCTTGGGCCATACCTGATTTTGTTATGTTTCGTTTTTGTTTATGACTGCAACCCCTCTTTTGGGAGCTGCCACTTTCCTCCATGAGGCTCCAGTGGGGCTGTTAATCAGGTGGCTTTGGCTAACCAGCCACAGAGGTGGTCAGTGTTGGGAGACAGGGTCCTCCCTGGGCTTCTTGTGCTCACACGCTGGGCTGTGCCTGCCCGGAATGCAAAGTCCTGACCGGTGTATTATCTCAGCCATTTCTCAGCCTGTTTATGTGGTTGGTAACCTTGTGAGACAAGATATTTTCTCCTCCTGGACAAAAAGCAGGCTTGCTTGCTATAAAACCAGTGGGTTCCCCAAGCTCAGTGTTCCTCGGCTGTGGTGCACACAGCTGCATGCGTGGTGTCCCTCTGGGTTATGTCATCTGGCTGCTCCCATGAGGCTGGGGGAGGCCCAATGCAGTGATGCTGATGTTTACGCTGCATGCTATGATGTAATTAGGTCTCCTATCTCTGATCTGTCCCTTGTCTTCTGGCAGCATGAAAGAAACAGCAACAGGCTAACTTATCAGCTTGAAAATAGGGTAAAATGTAATCACAGAGAGGGTGGACGTTTGGTTTCCAGAAATGGACCCAAACAGGACTTCTCTCAAGTCCTTTTTAGGGATTGATGTGGATTTAAGAGAGAAAATATTGTGTGCTTCCCCGAGTTACTGCCTGTTACTCAGATTCCTTCCCATTAGAGCTTTGGTGGGCTATAAGTTACACGTATGAAGAATGGGGATTCAAATGCTAACCTTCTGTGTGCTCTCCCTGCCCCAAACTAGCCCCATCTCCACCTGTATGCAATGAACACCACTCCCCTCCTGATTTTTTTCCTGTTAGCAAAGGAACTTGCCCCCCTGAGGTCCGAGAGCAAGCTGACCAGAGTGTAAAAGTGGATGCCACAGCAGAGGTGACATTTTGTACCCTGCATAGCCTAGAGTACATGTCCACAGGCACTGAAACTGCCATGCCATTGAACTTGTGTCTGAACAGCTCGGCACCTGCCTCTGCGGGGACACCTGCCACACTCCCTTTCTCCTCACACACCCAACTTGGGAGTGAACCCTGAGCCTATCTGATGCATTGCCTAGGTTTTGCCAGGAAATGGACCTCTAACTATTTAATTTCCAGCAATCACTGTGGATTTGGGATGGTGGTCATTTTAACTTCAGAATTTAGGTCCTAGGCTTCATATAATTCAGATTTCAGTACTATATGAAAAACTCCTGAGGTTCATTTGAGATGTCTTGACCACCTTGATGAGTATGATAGCGACAGCTATAAAACTAGGTTTTGTTGGTGGGGTGTCCATCAATAAACCGTTCATCCAGGGGTGGGGTGAGTCCTGCTTCACCTGCTCAGAAGGACGCCTCTCTTGTACTTTGCACAAAGGCGCCACATGTCCTAATGCTGGCCCTGGTTTGGGGCCACAAAGAAAAGGCTGAGAGAATAGCAGTGGTGTCCTGTCCCCCACCCCACCCAATCATTGAACCCACACCAGCAACGACTTACCTGAAGATTCATTGTTAGATGAAAGAAAGTGAAAACCTCACCTGGTTCCACTGGTTTCCATTACCCACAGCTGAATAAAATTCCTTAATGATGAATGAAAACATTAAGGAAGATCTCCAAGGGAACAGAAACAGGAGAGAAGCTTTCCTTCTAGGAGCATGGATGATACATCTGGCCTGGGTTTGAGGTCCCGATCTGTTATCCTGTTCTGTGCCCCTGAGCCTGTCACTCTACCCCCGGTGCCCAATGTGCAGGCGGGACCACCTTCTTCTGAGCACCAGCCCCCCTCAGTGGGGTGATGTCCTCTCTGTTTTGCCTTGGGCTCCAGGCCTTGTGTATAACAAATATGGGAGATTTTCATCTTCCCTCACAAAGCTTATAGGCTGGAGGAATGAGAATTACCTCTCTCGTAGGATGGGCACAATTCCAAAAGAAATAATTGAGCTTACTTCCTAGACACCAAAACTCAAAGTCTGGTGACAGCTATCCTATTCCTCTGTAGCAAGGCCAGTGGAAAAGCTTTCCCTGAAGGAGTCCAGAAACCTGTGGTTTCATTTCAAAAGCCATCTTCTGCCAGGCAAATATGGTGCAAAGGACTTTTGCGCAATGACACTGAGAGATTTTAGGCCAGATTTTAATTTTTTCTGCAGACGGTTTTTGCAATTTACTTTAAATCTCTTCATTGTGAGCTATAGCACTCATAGATAAAGTATATTAAACATAATATACGATTTAATTTTTTATGTAAAGTAAATGTAACAAGTCAAGCAATAAAACACTGCTAGCCCCCTGGACCTCTCTTGCTTATCCCTTCTCCATTGTAGTTCCCCCTTTCAAAGATAATCACTGTCCCTACTCTTACAGTCATTCACTTCTTTGCTTTTCTTTAAAATTTGACTAGGTAAATAGACATCCATGGACACTGTTGTTTGATTTTTATATCAAACGATTTAAGTGTATAGAAGTGGATCCATATAGTGTGTGTTCTTTGTATCTGACTGCTTTTACCAACGTAGTGTTTGTGAGGTTCCTGCACGTCGTTGCACACGGCTGTAGTTAATTCATTGTCACTATTATTGGATTGAGTAATCAACAGGTGTTTACAAATCCACCTAGTTGTAGACATCTGCTTGTTACCAATTTGGGGATTTTATGAATACATCAGCTCTGAGCATTCTCATCGATGTCTCCCTGTACTCAAGTACACACATTTAAGTAGGGTAGATACCTTGGAGGAGAATTGCCAGGTCGTTGGATATGTCCAGGCAAGTTGTCTTGAAGAAGCGTCACATTCTGCGTTTGTCTGATGTTGCCTCTTGATGTCTCACTTGTTCTTCCCTGGTATTTTCTATACATTGGAAGTTAGGTGTAAAGGCTTGATAAAGCTAGTCTCATTGTGGTTTTAATTCACATGTGTTGGATTTCTAACAAGACTGAACACCTTTCCATATATTTGTTGGCCGTTTGGATTTCTTCCCTTGTGATGTGTCTATTCAAGTCTCTTGCCTACTTTTCTGCTCTGTTGTTTCTCTTTTTCTTACTGATTTGTAGGAGTTCCTTATTCTAGATATGCGTTGTGTCAACTGAAAAAAAATGCACAGCCTAAAAGTTGAGAATTATCTTTTATTTGGTGGATAAACCGAGGACTTAAGTCCAGGAGACAGTCCCTCAGATAGCTCTGAGGGACTGTTCCAAAGAGGTAAGGGAGGAACCAGGATACACAGGAGGTTTTGCAACAAAAACCAGGTGGTCAGAACATCAAAAATTATTGCTAACTAAAGAAAAAACAGACATCTCAAGTTAATGAATTTAGCACTTTTCTGTGTATGGGAAGATGCAAGAGTCTGGGCTCACTGAAATCATTCCTTTGATATGCTCCTTAACTTTCTAGGACTGGTGTCCTGTTTTCTTCCATCCTGTATCCCCTGAGGGTGCACAGTCCAGGCAGTAGTGGCTGATGGCTTGATGGCCTTACTGATACGGCAGGTGACACTCTTTGTCAACAGTTGAAAATATCTTTTCCCATTTCGTTGTTTGCCGTTTTACTTTTGTTAAGAATATCTTTTGACGAGCTTAAGTTTTTAACTTTAATGTCCAATTTATCAATATATCTATGACCTGTTTAAGGAACTTTTCCTAACCTGGGGTCAAAAAGATATTCTTCTAGATTTTCTCCTCAGTTGCCTTTAATCATTGGACCTAAAGTCCTCTGGGAAGTGTTTTTTGTGTATGGTTTGAGGTACAGGGAAGATTTCATTTCCTCCCCACAACACCATGTTTATTAAAAAGATGGTCCATTCCCAGGTACTCCATAGAGCTACCTTCGTCATGACCCAAGGGTCCCTATGTGTGTGGGTTGGGAGATCTCAATTCTGTCCATTGTTCTATTTTTCTACCCTTGCACCAACACATTTTCTTAGTTACTCTAGCTTTATACTAAGTTTTGACATCCAAATGTTCAAGTTCTCCCTCTATATTACTTCGAGAATGCCTTGGCTAAGATTTTGACATTTTGCACAAGAACTGTCTCCAATTTGGAACTTCTCTTTTGGAATAAGGATCATGGGGTTATTATTCTTTCCTGGGCTATGTTCTCAGAAGTGATTTACCTAAATTCCCAGTTGGTCCTTTCCAGGAACTTTGCCATCCGTGTCCTAAATAAGTATCTGATTTGAGTCCATGCAAGTCCGATGTTTGGAATCCCCATATTTGTTACATTCTACTTCTCGGAACAGGCTGAAGTGTAGCAACTGAATCTGAAATAGCTGGTGCACTTTTTAGGACAAAGCACCTGATCTTTGGAAATGGATGGCTGACTGAGAGGTCATCCTCCCCTGGGGACTGCACCTTGGAGAGAGAATGAGCTCTGGAGTCAGGTTTTTGGGTTCACTTCTCAGGTATACCAACTGCTAGTCTTGTGACCTTGGGCAAGTTAGTCAACATCCCCATCCTCAATTTCCTGATCAGTAAAATGGGATAATAATAGTATCTACATCATGGGTGTTTGTGAGGATTAAATGAGATAATACATGAAAAGTTCCTAGCATAGAATAGGTGCTTGGTAAATGTTAGCCATTGTTCTTTTTGAGAAGAATTCCTCTTCCCTCCCAGGTCTTTGAGACTCACATAGGAGAATGGAGGACCGACATTCCTCTTGCGTTTCTAGATGCAGAGGGCTTTTCTTTGCACAGTCATTGGCAAGGTGGCCTAACATTACTATCTGTCATTCAGCAGTATGAAGGGAAAAAACAGTTGGTTTATGTCCTTGGCTGAAAACTACCCAGCACACTCAACTCCTTCAATTCTTTGAACTTAATGTTTCCAAGGTCATAGAAATTACAAGTGGAGAGAGTCAGGGTGATGCCCCAGGGTCCTGTTCAACAGCAGTTTCAGATCAGCCCTTCCTTACTTATTGGTGCAGTGGGGTATTGACTGCCCCGGGGAGCTCTCCTACATCAGGGGTGTGTGCACCGCTTCAAGGAGAGTCAGGGTTGTTAGGGCTGCTATATATGTCAGGGAGAAACATAGAGTGTACGTTTAGTTTATTATTAGGGAACCAACATGAAAGAGCCCTGTGGAGCAGAGCAATGAGATTATACCTCTGTCTGGAGAGCAATGAGAGAGAGAGACAGACAGGGAGGGGGCGTGCCCTGGAGCACACTGGAGAGGGCTAAGGGCCTGGAGGAGGGCAGAGATGTGATCCTAGGGGAGTCGAGGGGCTGGGGTCAGGAACTGCACTGCGTAGTTGGTGTCGGCCAGAACAGCCTACACGCCGAGGGGCAAGCCAGCCAGCCTGCCCCTCCCCCAAGCCATACCAGTTGGTAACAGTGCAGAGAAGTGGCTTTGGCTGTCCTGGCCTCAGGGCCATCCCCTGAAGGTCTCCACTACCTCCAAAGCCCTTCTAGAAACAGAGAGGGAGGTGGCGGTATGGGAGGGACAGTTCTAGGTCCAGTATCTGGGTGGAGCTGGACGGAGGAGTGTGCACTTGTTGCAGTGAAATGGAAAGATATTTGCCATGCCCTGAACAGGGGTTGCAGCTACACAATTATACCTATAGCATGATCCTATCTAACGATACATGCATGTATTGATATGTGCATCTGTCTGTCTCAAAGGATCCGAGAGGTTATTTCCATGGCATAAAAGTTAGTTTCTGGGCTTCCCTGGTGGCACAGTGGTTGAGAGTCTGCCTGCCGATGCAGGGGACACGGGTTTGTGCCCCGGTCCGGGAAGATCCCACATGCCGCGGAGCGGCTGGGCCCGTGAGCCATGGCCGCTGAGGCTGCGCGTCCGGAGCCTGTGCTCCGCAGCGGGAGAGGCCACAACAGTGAGAGGCCCGCGTACCACAAAAATAAATAAATAAATAAATAAATAAAAGTTACTGTTTCTGGGTGGAATTATTGGTGCTTTTTTATATCCTTCTGTTTTCTGCATTTGTAGTATGTATCTGCAGATTTCTGTAGTTAAATGGGTTTTTATATTATTTTTGTAATTAGAATAAAAAGGGAAGGAACATTATTAGGACGTTTCCTTTAACTTGTCTGGGATGAGGGTGGATTTGTGGATTCCCATTAGAATCAGCATTTGGAATCAAGCCTCACTCGTATTATACACGTAATAAGTATCATTCACTTACACACCTGTAACATACCTCCACATGTTGGCCACTGACCAGCGGCTAAAATGTGGGGCTCCTTCCAGTTTTAGGGTGAGAGCCAAAAGATCCCCCTGACCTCCCCCCGACCCCGACTCCTTAAAGGTTCTGGCTAAGGTTGTTTGCATGGCAATATGGGAAAAAAATAAAACCGGAATATTATGTCTATCTGGATTGGGGAAAGACTAAGGGGGCGTCTTTTGTCTAATTATCCTCAATATCTGGCAGTGATGTTCGTTATAACATCAGTCAGCATTGCCTTCTGCAGTTGATAGTGGAGGCTAATGTCAGTGACCCAAGAAAATCAGGGGTCTGTTCTCTCAAGTAGCAGAAGGAGGGAGGAGTCCAGGGCTGGTGTGGTGGCTCCAGAGATCCTCAGTGCCCAAGCTCCTATTGTCTCTGCCTCACCACTGGGCTCACAAGACCACAGCTGGACCTTCAGCCATTGTGTCCTTGTTTAGGCTGGGACTGGACGAGGGAAGAGGAAGACATGCCTTCCAAGAGGCCTCACCCCAAGGCTTGCACTTGTATCTGGTGACATCCAATCCACACCAGAGACTCAGACTTGTTAATTTAGTTAATTTATTTATAGATAAACAAATATTTATTTTATTTAAATATTTATATAGGTAGACAAACAACCTGGCACATAGCCCTGAGGTCTGTTACTAAAGAAGGAGAGAGACTAGGCCCTAGGCAGGCAACTAGCAGTCTCAGATATTCTAAAAGCTTATTTATCTATTTTTTTGGCCACTCCCGTGCGCAGTGTGTGGGTTCTTCCCTGACTAGGAATCTAACCTCTGTCCCCTGCTGTGGAAGCACGGAGTTTTAACCACTGGACTGCCAGGGAAGTCCCTAAAAACTCTGTGTTTTTTTGCAGCAAAGTCCATAATTTATAGTGTTCCAGAGATCTTAGGATCAAGGTGGACTTTGGAAAAACTGGGGAAAACCAAAGGTGTCACAAAGAGTCCCCTGGGAAGAGCCTGCTCAGCAAGATGGTTCTTTTGCTGCAGTTGGTCAGCCCCATGTTCCCCCTCAGGGCAGAGTGTAGCTGATCCGCCCCTGGGCTGGCATCTGTCAGTGCTCAATGGTCTCGGTACAGATGATCAAGGAGAGCTAGCACAGGAGCAGGAGATTCTTATTTGTCATTCCCCTGCTCCCTCTATGCACATATGGTTGGGCCCCCTGGCATTCTTTTGACAGTCACTAAAGTTGCAGACATGCTTGGCATTGCAGTTTCTAGAGGGAACACTGTACCCTTTTTGGGGGTGGGGAGAGCCTTGAGCAGTGAGACCCAGGGACCCCCAATGGCCAGAGATGGGCTTCGTGTAGAAAGAAGAACTGTCATGGAATCTCTCTTTTAAACATGTACTCCTTAAAGTATGGGGAAAAAATTGTGCGAATATACATTATCTGGGCCTGAAAATAATGATGGTCCCTTTCAAAACCTGGGTGGGACAGACCTTAACTGCAGAGAACCTGCTGACCAGAATCAGGTAAGGCAGGGGGCAGTCCACGGAAGAAAACATAAGGCTGCTTCACGAACTGGCCCTGTTCTTAGAGAGCATAGGGAAGCTGCCCCTAGGAGGAATTCCCAGGGAGAGGCAGGATTTAGAAGGAAGATGGTTTTCTAGGCCAGTTTTGAATCAGGAGGAAGGTTGCTTCAGGATGTTACGTAAGAGGAAACGGAGCCCTCTACTCCACTCCCCCCGCAACCCATCCTCATCCCCTGCAGTCTAAACTTTGAATAAGTACAGATCACATCAGGGCTGTGATTGCTTTGAGATCTAAGAGGCTCGTGGAGCATTCTAGCTTTGCTTATTCTCTAACTCTGGAAAACTTCTGCCTTGAAATGGGAAACTCAGGACTTCCCCGGTGGTCCAGTGGTTAAGACTCTATGCTTCCAACGCAGGGGGCATGGGTTCGATTCCTAGTCGGGGAAGTTCTGCGTGCCCCAAGGCCAAAAAAAAAAAAAAAAACTAACTAAAATGCCCTCCTCCCTTCATCGATCTCCCAAATGCATACTGGAGCCCTCCAACAGGTTACTGCCCTTCGCTCGGCCCTCTTCTGCCTCTGCTGGAATTTTACTGCCAGCACCACTAGAGTTTACTCTCAAAGCTTTCTAGAGCTTTTGGTCAATTCTTGATACTTCTTTTTGGTCTATAACAGAGAAACTGACATACAAGTTACAGACCTCTGTAACTTATAACTGAATACTAAGTAAAATCAATGCTATATTTACACAGAATGAGTAACATCACTGTTAACAAGCAACTGATGAAGACGGTTGCTTTTTAACTGAACTTAACTATCAATCAAGAAAAAAGAGGGGCTTCCCTGGTGGCGCAGTGGTTGAGTCTGCCTGCCGATGCAGGGGACACGGGTTCGTGCCCCGGTCCGGGAAGATCCCACATGCTGCGGAGCGGCTGGGCCCGTGAGCCATGGACGTTGAGCCTGCGTGTCCAGAGCCTGTGCTCCGCAACGGGAGAGGCCACAACAGTGAGAGGTTTGCGTACCGCAAAAAAAAAAAAGAAAAAAGAGACAGTAAATTTCTTGTACTTAAAAGAAATGCTTACTGATGGCTATACTATACAAGATATTGTGCTCATCCTTAAAGGGACACATAGAATGAATTATACAGTTTCTGTTTGCAGTGAGTTTATAATCACATAATTCAGGAGGAAGGGAAGTAATTATAAAACCAGACGGCTCAAGGTAAGTCCCATGAGACAGTACGAGACCGTGATGGGGCTCAGATGACGGAGTGCTCAGGTTCAGTTAGAGATCAGAGAGTTCTCAGACAAGCAGCAAATGCAGGTAGGCTGTGAGGAGGTGTGAGTGTTCCAGTGACAATGAACAATAGGAACAGGTCTCAACAGAGGGGAGAATGGGCTATCTTGGATGAGCTGTGAATTGGAGAGTGGTCAAGTGTGTCTAGAGAGTAGAGCACATGTGGGGTGGTGGGGAAAAGCTGGGGAAGGCAGTTAGGAATGTAGTTCTTTTTTCTCTCTTTATTCCATATTCCGGTATTGTTTGAAGTTCATGGTTAATAAACTGAATTTACTTATTGTCACTCTACACACACACACACACACTCACACACTTATATAACACATGCATATATATATATATATATATATATACACATACACACACAAGTATAAGAGACCTATATATATGTATCTGTGCCCATATGTTAGTAAAAGAGTGGAATGAGATTGTCTTAGCTTTCTTAGAGACTAGTGCTGAGATCTATCAAATAGTTCATGTGGGATTGGATCAGTAAAGGCTATGCAATGAGATAATATTTTGAGATAGGAATCATTTCCCCCCACTTTTATATTTTTATTGTGAAATGAAACCAGATACAGAAAACTACAGAAGTATAGCTTAATGAATTATTACAAAGTGAATATCCACCTTGTATGAACAAACATCCAAACACAACTGCTTCCTCCCCCTGAAAGTAACCATTATTCTTCTATAGCATTTATCCATACTTCCTCAGGTTTGTCTTTCTAGTTTGTCAACCAGGTATGTAATTCTAGACACTGTAGTTTAGTAGTGTCTCCCCTTTGAAAGTTTATTTGATATATCAAGTCACTTTTAATCTACAGGTTCCCCCTCCATCCTTTTCTTTTCCTTAAAATTTATCGGTATGGGCTTCCCTGGTGGCGCAGTGGTTGAGAGTCCGCCTGCCGATGCAGGGGACGCGGGTTTGTGCCCCGGTCCGGGAAGATCCCACATGCCGCGGAGCGGCTGGGCCTGTGAGCCATGGCCGCTGAGCCTGTGCGTCCGGAGCCTGTGCTCCGCAACGGGAGAGGCTACAACAGTGAAAGGCCCGCGTACCGCAAAAAAAAAAAAAAAAAAAAATCGGTGTTAGAGCCTGGGCCGCTTGACCTGTAGTTCGCGGGGTTTTTTTGTTTCTTTTTTTGTTTGTTTTTCTTTTGGCCACACCCCGAGACATGCGGGATCTAAGTTCCCTGACCAGGGATCAAACCAGTGCCCCCTGCAGTGGAAGCATGGTGTCTTAACCACTGGACCGCCAGTGAAGTCCCTTGACCTGTAGCTTTGACCCTGTGATGGCGTGTGCATGGCATGTCTTGTATTCCTCTGACCTCCATACTCCCTGCAGATTGACAGCTGGATCCAGAGGCTGGATCCCACTTGGGTTTGAACTGTTTGGCAAGATGCCAGGTGGTGAAGCTTCTTTTATCTCCTAACCTTTGACTGTGATGTTAGTAACCATTGATTCTCAATATCTAGATCCACTAATTTGTTGGGTGTTACGAAATGGTGGTATTCTGAAACTATCATTTCTTTTTCATTTCATTTATCAGTTAGATTACATCTATAAGGAGATGCTTTCCCATGGCAGTGGTTCTTTAGAGAAGGGTACTGCTAACATGTAATCCTTGGATATTCACACCCTCCTAAGTCTGACCCCTTAGCAGTCATCTCTTGCAGGACTTCGTAGAGCCCAAACTGGCCCTAGAAACACTGGTTCAGTCCTTGTCTGGCACTGGCCACTTGTGGACCCAGCATCAAAGGATCCCTACCCCCTTGGTGACCCACTCTTTGTGGGGTGGGATAGCTGTCTCTGTTCATATGGTGGATTAGATACTCTAAATGATCTTCCAGTTGGAAAACACCAAAATGCTAGGGAAATATTTTTAAAATATGTTGTTGAGATTCCCTAAAATCTGCAAGGGTCAAAAAAATGAAAAGAAAGCAAGAATCTTGTGAGGTAATTGAGTGACAAAGCTGGCTTCTGCACAGAGAGTTTCTTTCTTTTTTAAAAAAAATTTTTATGTTATAATATAGTTGATTTACAATGTTGTGTTAGTTTCAGGTGTACAGCAAAGTGATTCAGTTATACATATACATATATCCATTCTTTTTCAGATTCTTTTCCCATATAGATTATTAAGTAGAGTTCCCTAAGTCCTTGTTGATTATCTTTTTTTTTGGCCCCAGCCCTGAGACATGCGTGATATTAGTTCCCTGATCAGGGATAGAACCCGTGCCCCCTGCAGTGGAAGCACAGAGTCCTAACCACTGGGCCACCAGGAATTCCCTACGTTATATGTAGTAGTGTGTATATATTAATCCCAAACTCCTAATTTATCACTCCCCCCACCTTTCCCCTTTAGTAACCATAAGTTTGTTTTTGAAGTCTGAGTCTTTCTGTTTAAATAAGTTCATTTGTATTCTTTTTTTAGATTCCACATGTAAATGATATCATATGATATTTGTCTTTTTCTGTCTGACTGACTTCACTTACTATGACCATCTCTAGGTCCATCCATGTTGCTGCAGATGGCATTATTTCATTCTTTTTTATGGCTGAGTAATATTCCCTTGTATATATGTACCACATCTTCTTTATCCATTTCTCTGTCCATGGATATTTTGGTTGCTTCCATGTTCTGGCTATTGTAAATAATGCTGCTATGAACATTAGGGTGCATGTATCTTTTTGAATTATGGTTTTCTCTGGATATATGCCCAGGAGTGGGATTGCTGGATCATATGGAAGTTCTATTTTTAGTTTTTTAAGGAACCCCCGTACTGTTCTCCATAATGGTTGTATCAAATTACATTCCCACCAACGGTGTAGGAGGGTTCCTTTTTCTCCATACCTTCTCCAGCATTTATTATTCATAGACTTTTTGATGATAGCCATTCTGCCATGTGTGAGGTAATAACCTCATTGTAGTTTTGATTTGAGTTTCACTAATAATTAGCGATGTTGAGCATCTTTTCATGTGTTTGTTGGCCGTCTGTATGTCTTCTTTGGAGAAGCATCTACTTAGATCTGCCTATTTTTTGATTGGGTTGTTTGGTTTTTTGATACTGAGCCGCATGAGCTATTTGTATATTTTGGAGATTAATCCCTTGTTGGTTGCTTTGTTTGCAAATATTTTCTCCCATTCTGTGTGTTGTCTTTTCATTTTGTTTATTGTTTCCTTTGCTTGCACAGAGAATTTCTGCTAAAGGGTGGAGATCTTGACTTTCCTCTTTGATAACTGTGGGTGGCTCAGGGATAGGGCATAAGGCTAGGGCATGCCCAGGGGGGAAGTTTGTTAGGAGACCCTTTTGCTTAAGGCTGGGAATCCAACAGGTTACAATCTAAGGGTAAGTGTGAACAAGAAATAAACCTGATGTGCTACAGACGATGGCAAGGAGACTTGCCTGTTTCAACGTTGCCACGAGGAAGGAATAAAAAGTCTCCCGTGAGAATCTCTAATGACAAGCTGGTTTTCATAGAGTTATGATCCAAATTTATGTAACCTGTGTGGTTAAAAAAAAAAAAGTGAAACATATAAATTAAGAATGGTTCATGGTTGATTGTGTCTTTAGGAAAATGGTAGAATTAAACATAAACCCTTTCTGGAGGAATACAACCTAAACAGCTCCAGAGATTTTCTATAGTGAATTTCTTCATTTCTAAGTAAGTGAGCAGTTCAAGGTCAAAAATTATTTTTTTAAAAAAGGGGCTGGTGGATATGAGGCACATGACTGAGGTCTAGTTGGAAAAATAGATGTCAGAAACAGACCTGAAAGACTTTGGATATTGTAATTTATCAGATGCAAACTATAAAATAGTTATGTCTAATGTGTTTAAATAAAATAAGCCTGCAAATATGATTGGAAAAGAGACTGTAAGTAAATTTGAAAAAGGAACAAATAGAATTTTAGCACAAAAAAGATAATCATTAAAAATTAAAATTTCAGGGATGGTTTAAATATCAGATTTTAGAGGAAACTGAAGAGAGAAATGATAAACTGGAAAAGAAATTCAAAGAAATTATCCGTAATGCAGATCAGAGGCACACAGACAAAAAATGAGACAGGTAACAAGACTTGGAGGAGAGAGAGGATCTAACAGATGATCAGCCAGAGTTCTAGAAGGAGACAGTGTCAATGAGGTGACATTCAAAGAGACAATGGTTGAGAATTCTCCACATCCGATGAAAGCAACCAATCCTCATATTCGGGAAGCCCAGGAAATCCCAAGTAATATAGATAAATCTTCCAAGATACATCATAAGCAAACCATAGAATGCCAGTTTAAAGAGATCTGAAAAATAGTCATATTAAAAAGGAACAGCAGTTAGAGAAGCCTAATTCTTAACAGAAAAAAATGGAAGCCAGAAAATAGTAGCACAATAGCTTTAATTTGCTAATAGAAAATAACTTTCAAACTAGAATTCTGTACTCAAAATATATCTCAAGTATTAGGACAAAATATTTTCAGAGAAACAAAATTTGAGAGTTTGCCAACAGACCTTCATCAGAATCAAATTAAAGGAAAAAGTTCAGGGGCTTCCCTGGTGGTGCAGTGGTTAAGAATCCGCCTGCCAATGCAGGGGACACAGTTTTGATCCCTGGTCTGGGAAGATCCCACATGCCGCGGAGCCACTAAGCCCATGCGCCACAACTTCTGAGCCTGTGTTCTAGAGCCTGTGCTCTAGAGCCTGTGAGCCTCAACTACTGAGCCCGCGTGCTGCAACTACTGAAGCCCACGCAACTAGAGCCTGTGCTCTGCAACAAGAGAAGCCACCACAGTGAGAAACCTGCACACAGCAACGAAGAGCAGCCCCCACTCGCTGCAACTGGAGAAAGCCCGTGTGCAGCAACGAAGACCCAACACAACCAAAAATAAATAAATAAATTTATATCTAAAAAAAAAAAGGATAAAGTTCAGGAAGAGAGGAAGGCTTCCAGAGATGCAAAAAAGAATGATGAACAAAAATAACTGTATGGGTATATATAAACTAATATTGACGCCTTAAGATAATGATAGTAATAAGTGTATATTTGTGGAGGCAAATAAAACCAAAAAACTGAACAAAAGTAGCATGTAAGTTCTAAGTATGTGATTGGAATTAAAACGTTCTGTTCTTCTTGTGTGATTTGGGAGGTTAAGGATATTGATTAACGTTAGTCTTTGTAAAAATACGCATCTTAAAACATCTAGGGGTAGTCATCAAAAGAAGATAGGGAGAGTGAAAGAGAAGTAAATGGACTACAATATAGTTAAAAGATACAGAATGTCAGACTGGATTAAAAATAAAATCTTACTGTTAAATGAGACATAAGGACACAAAAAGGTGCAAAGTCACAGGAGAGTAAAGCTGGTCACTGCGTAATGATTAAAGATCTACTTCACTGGGAAGTTATCTAACCTTATATGTATCTGATCACACAGCATCTCAGTACTTAAAGCGGAATGACAAATCTACCAGGAGAAAGTGACAGATCCATTATTACAACGCAAGATTTTAACACATCACTTTCAGTAAGGTTTGGATGAAGTAGTAAGATATCTGAGATTTGAATAGCACGATTAGCAGGCATTATATAAAGAACATGTGAACAATTGGAGAATACTCATATTTTTAAAAGAGCATATAGAATTTGATAAAATTACCCATATACTAGGTCACAAATCCAGCTTTTACAAATTTCAGAGGTTCAGTATCATATAGAACACCTTCTCTGACAACAATACAATTGTGAGATGTAAATAGAAAACACTAAAAAATCATCTGTATCATTCAGCATTCATTGATTCAAAAATCTCTATTTTAGGCAGAAAAGGAATTAATACTGAGAATTAGCTGATTACGAAATTGTTGAAAGGGATGGAGAAGTGAACTATCGGTGGGACTTCCAGAGACGATTTCCAGAACAGAAGCCCTGAGTGGACCTGCCTTCACCTCTGCCATAGGCAGTAGGGTGGGAAGCAGAGGTTATGCAGGTGGGGACCTGTGGCAGTCTGTTGTGGCATTGGGACTTTTGAGGTGAAGACAGACCACCAGGCTGCAATCCAGGGATCAGGAAGCAGTCACTGCTGCTGTCACAACTGTCTCCCCACACCCTGAAGCCAGGGGCTGGATGTGAGAACCCTGAGTTCAGTGCTACCACCATCAAGATGAACTCTCAACACTCAAAAAGATCGAGACCAGACAGACGCTGGAATGCTGCTGAAGAAAAACCAAACATTCTGTGAATTTGTCAGTAGGATGATGATGCTTACTACTTGTTTTAAAACCACCCCCAGCTTTTTAAAGATATAACTGACATATAACTGTATAAGTTTAAGGTGTACAATATGTTGATACAATACATTTATATATTGCAAATGATTACTATTGTAGCTTTAGCTCACATCTCTATCACATAATTACCGTTTCTTTTTGTAGTGAGATCATTTAAGATCTACTGTCTTAGCAACTTCCAAGTACGTAATATAGGATTATTAACTATAATCACCATGCCGCATATCATATCCTCAGAACTTATTCATCTTATAACTGGAAGTTTGTACTTTGACCAACATCTCCCCATTTTTCCCACCCCGCCCCTGCCCCCTCCCAGCCTCTGGGAACCACTATTCTACTTTCTGTTTCTAGGAGCTCAGCTTTTTTAGGTTCCACATATAAGTGAGATCATCTAGTATTTGTCTTTGACTTATTTCACTTAGCGTGATGCCGTCGAGGTCCATCCATGTTGTCACAAAAGTAGGATTTCCTGCTTTTTTATGGCTGAATAATATTCCATTGTGTCTGTATACACCATGTGTATACACCACATCTTCTTTATCCATTCAGCTGTTAATGGACACCTAGGTTATTTCCATATCTTGACTGTTGTGAATAATGCTGCAATGAACATGAGAGTGCAGATATCTCTCTTTTTTAAAAATAAATTTATTTATCTTATTATTTTTGGCTGCATTGGGTCTTTGTTGCTGTGCACGGGCTTTCCCTAGTTGCAGCGAGCGGGGGCTGCTCTTCATTGCGGTGTGTGGGCTTCTCATTGTGGTGGCTTCTCTTGATGTGGAGCATGGGTTCTAGGTGCACAGGCTTCAGTAGTTGTGGCACTCGGGCTCAGTAGTTGTGGCTCACAGGCTCTAGAGAACATGCTCAGTAGTTGTGGCGCATGGGCTTAGTTGCCCTGCAGCATGTGGCATCTTCCTGGACCAGAGCTCGAATCAATGTCCTGTGCATTGGCAGGTGGATTCTTAACCACTGTGCCACCAGGGAAGCCCCAGATACCTCTTTAAGAACCTGTTTTCATTCCCTTTGGATAATGTACCCAGGAGTGCAATTGCTGGATCATATGGTAGTTCTACTTTTGATTTTTTGAGGAACCTCCACACTGTTTTCCATAGTGGCCGCACCAATTTATATACCCACCAGCAGTGCAGAAGGGTTCCCTTTTCTTCACATCCTCACCGACACTTATTTCTTGTCTTTTTGATGATAGCCATTCTAACACTGTGAGGTGATACCTGATTGTGGTTTTGATTTACACTTCCCTGATGATTACTGATGTTTGACACCTTTTTATGTACCTGTTGGCCATTTGGATATCATCTTTGAAAAAATGTCTATTCAGATCCTTTGCCCAGTTTTTAATCAGATTTTTTTAGCTATTGAATTGTAGATGTTCCTTATATATTTTTGACATTAATCCTTTATCAGATATATGATTTGCAAATATTTTCTCCCATTCAGTGTTGTCTTTTTGTTTTTTGGATGGTTTCCTTTGCCGTGAAGAAGCTTTTTAGTTTGATATAGTCCCATTAATTTAGTTTTGCTTTTGTTGCCTTTGCTTTTGGTGTCCAACCAAAAAAAATCATTACTAAGACTGATGTCAAGGAGCATTTTCCCTATGCTTTCTTCAAGGAGTTTTGTAGTTTCAGGTCTTATGTTCAAGTCTTTAATCCATTTTGAGTTGATTTTTGTGTATGGTGTAAGATAGTGGTCCAGTTTCATTCTTTTGCAGGTAGCTGTCCAGTTTTCCCAGCATAAGTTATTGAAGAGGCTACCCTTTCCCCATTGTGTATTCTTGGCTCCTTTTTGATAAATTAAGTGACCATAAATATGTGGGTTTATTTCTGGTCTCTTCTGTTCCATTTATCTATATGTATGTTTTTATGCCATGACCATCCTGTTTTGATTACTAGAGCTTTGTAATATAGTTTGAAGTCAGAAAGTATGATGCCTCCAGCCTTGTCTTCTTTCTCAAGATTGCTTTGGCTTTCCAGGGGTCTTTTGTGGTTCCATACAAATTTTAGGATTCTTTGTTCTATTTCTGTGAAAAATGCCATTGGAATTTTGGTAGAGGTTGCACTGAATTTGTAGATTGCTTTGCATAGTATAGACACTTTAATGATATTAATTTTTCCAATTTGTGATCATAGACTATCTATTTATTTGTGTCTAATGTTTCTTTCATCTATGTCTTATAGTTTTTAGTGTATAGATCTTTCACTGCCTTGGTTAAATTTATTCTTGAGTAGTTTATTTATTTTTTGCTATTGTAAATAGTATTGCTTTCTTAATTTCTCTATCTGTAGATCATTGTTAGTGTATAGAAATGCAACTGACTTTGAGGAATTGTTTTTGTGTCCTAAGCTTCCTGAATTTGTTGATTAGTTCTAACGGTTTTTAGGTGGAGTCCTTAGAGTTTTTCTATATAAAATATCATGTCATCTTCAAACAGAGACAGTTGTACTCTTTCCTTTCCAATTTAGATGCCTTTTAATTCTCTTTCTTGCCTAATTTCTCTGTTTAGGATTTCCAGTACTATGTTGAGTAAACGTGACAAGACTAGGCATCTTGTCTTGGTCCTCATCTTAGAGGAAAAACTTTCGGCTTTTTACCATTGAGTGTGATGTTAGCTATGGCCTCGTAATATATGGCCTTTATTATGTTGAGGTTCATTCCTTCTACTCAGTTTGTTGAGAGTTGTTGTTGTTGTTTTTACCATGAAAGGATGTTGAATTTTTTCAATTGCTTCTTCTACAAGGATATGAAGAAGGATATGATTTTTATCCTTCATTTTGTTAATGTGATGTATCACATTGATTTTGTGGATGCTGAAATATTTTTGCATCCCTGGAATGAATCCCACTCGATTTGGGTGTAAATCCTTTTAATGTACAGTTGACCCTTGAATAGATGGGGATTAATCCACATATAACCTATTTGGCCCTCTGTATCTGTAGTTCCTCCACATTCATGAATACAAACAACCATGGATTGGATAGTACTGTATCATTTACTATTGTAAGATATTCCCGTTTAAGGGGACCCATGTGGTTCAAACCTGTGTTGTTCAAGGGTCAACCATACTATTGAATTCGGTTTGCTAATATTTTGTTGAGGATTTTCGCATCTCTGATCATCAGTGATATTGTCCTGTAATTTAATTTTCTCGTGGTGTCCTTGTCTGGTTTTGTTCTTTTCAGAGTAATGCTGGCCTTATAAAATGAGTTTGAAAGTGTTCCCTCCTCTTCTGTTTTTTGGAAGAGTTTGAGAAGGATTACTGTTGGTATCTTCTTTAAATGTTTGGTAGAATTCACCAGTGGAGCCATCTGTTCCTGGACTTTCTTTGTTGAGGGTTTTTGATTACTGATTCAATCTCCTTACCAGTAATTGGTCTGCTCAGGTTTTCTATTCGTGAGTCATTGTTGGTAGTTGTATGTTTCTAGGAATTTATCCATTTTTTCTAGGTTGTCCAATATTTTGTTGTATAATTATTCGTAGTAGTGGCTTCTGATCCTTTGTATTGCTTGTGTGGTATCAGTTATAATGATTTATTATTGTAATTTTCTCTTTAATTTTTAATTTAGGTCCTTTCTTTTTCTTGTTTGGTCTAGCTAAAAGTTTTGTCTATTTTGTTTATATTACAGAAAAACAAGCTTAACATTTCATTGATTTTTTTCTATTGTATTTTTAGTCTCTATTTCATTTACTTCTGCTCTGATCTTTGCTATTTCCTTTCTTCTTCTAACTTTGGGCTTAGTTTGTTCTTCTTTTTCTAGTTCCTTTCTAGTGATGTTGTTTATTTGAAATATTCCTTGTTTCTTTCTATTTTTTTTTTTTTTTTTTGGTTATTTTTGGCTGTGTTGGGTCTTCGTTGCTGTGCGTGGGCTTTCTCCAGTTGTGGTGAGCAGGGGCACATTGCAGTGTGTGGGCTCCTCATTGTGGTGGCTTCTCGTGTTGCAGAGCACGGGCTCTAGGTGCACGGGCTTCAGTAATTGTGGTGCGTGGGCTCAGTAGTTGCGGCACACGGGCTCTAGGGCTCTCGGGCTTCAGTTTTGGTGTGCGGGCTCAGTAGTTGTGACTCGTGGGCTCTAGAGTGCAAGCTCAGTAGTTGTGGTGCATGGGCTTAGTTGCTCTGCGGCGTGTGGGATCTTCCCAGACCAGGGATCGAACCCGTGTCCTCTGCACTGGCAGGCATTCTTAACCACTGCGCCACCAGGGAAATCCCAATTTCTTGTTTCTTGTTTCTTAATGTAGGTGTTTATCACTGTAAACTTCCCTCTTAGAACTCCTTTTGCTGCATCCCATAAGTTTTGGTATGTTGTTTTCCATTTTCATTTATCTCACAATATTTTTCAAATTTATCTTTTGATTTCTTCTTTGACCTATTGGCTGTTCCGGAATATGTTGTTTAATCTCCATATATTTGTGAACTTTCCAGTTTTCTTTTTTTAATTGATTTCTAGTTTTATATCTTTGTAGTCAGAAAAGATGCTTGATATGATTTCAGTATCTTAAATTTATTAGGACTTCTTTGTGGCCTAATATATTACCTATCCTGGAGAATGTTCCATGTGCACTTGAAAAGAATATGTATTCTGCTGCTGTTGGATGGAATGTTCTGTAAATGTCTGTCAGGCACATCTGGTTAAACATGTTGTCTAAGTCCAATATTTCCTTATTGATTTTCTGTCTGGATAATCTATTGTCAAAAGTGGGGTATTGAAGTTCCCTATTATTAGTGTATTGCTGTCTATTTCTCCCTTCAGATTTGTTAATATTTGCTTTATACATTCTGTGCTTCTATACTGGGTGCATAAATATTTACAAATGCTATATCTACCCTTGATGAATTGATCCCTTTTATCATTCTGTAATGACCGTCTTGTCTCTTGTTACAGTTTTTGTTTTAAAGTCTATCTTGTCTGATATAAGTATTGCAATACCAGGTTTCTTTTGGTTTCCATTGGCAGGGAATATCTTTTTCCATCCCTTCACTCTTGGTGTATGTGTGTTCTTAAAGGTGAAATGAGTCTTTTCTAGGGAGCATATAATTGGGTCTTTTTTTTTTTTTCATCCATTCAGCTATTCTGTGTCTTTTGGTTACAGAATTTAGTCCATTTACATTTGAAATAATTATTGATAGTTATGGACTTATTATTGCCATTTAGTTAATTGAGTTGTTGTTTTGCAATTCCTCTGTTCCTCTCATCTTTTCTGATTTTATGATTTTCTGTAGTGATATGCTTAGATTACTTTCTTTGTATCTCTTATATGTCTACTGTAGGTGTTTGCTTTGTAGTTACCATGATGTTTACATAAAACATTTTACATTTATAATGGTCTGTCTTAATCTGCTAAGAACTTAACTTTGAAAACATACAAAAGCTCTACATTTTCACTCTCCATCTCCCCCACATTTTATGTTTTTGATGTCACAGTTTACATCTTTTTATTGTACTTTGTGTATCCATTAACAAATTAGTGTAATTGTAGTCATTTTTAATATTTTTCTCTTCATACTAGAGTTATAAGTATTTACTCACCGCCATTACATTAGAATATTCTGGAGTTAACTATACATTTGTCTTTACCAGTGATTCTTATACTTTCACACTTTCATATACTTTTCCTGTTACCAATTAGCATCCTTTGGTTTTAGTCTGAGGTATTCGCTTTAACATTTTTTTTGTAAGGGTAGTCTAGTGGTGAGGAACTTCTTCAGCTTTTGCTTGTCTATAAAACTGTCTCTCCTTCAGTTCTGAAGGACAACTTTGCTGCGTAGAATATTCTTGGTTGGCAGTTTTTTTCTTTCAGCACTTTGAATATATCATCTCACTCCCTTCTGGCCTACAAAGTTTATGATGAAAAATCTGCTGATGGTCTTATGGTGGTTTCCTTGTATGTTACAATTTGTTTTTCTCTTGCTGTTTTTAAGAATCTCCTCTTTAAGGACCTACTGTATAGCACAGGGAACTCTGCTCAATATTATGTAACAATCTAAATGGGAAAAGAATTTGAAAAAGAACAGATACATGTATATGTAGAACTAAATCACTCTGCTTGTACACCTGAAGCTAACACAACATTGTTCATCAACTGTACTCCAATATAAAATAAAAAGTTTAAAAAAGTTTCTCTTCTTTAAATTTTTACAATTTAATTAATGTGTCTCAGGATGGGTCTCCTTAGATTAATCTTATTGGTACTCTTTGGACTTCCTCAGTCTGGATGTTTGTTTCTTTCCTTAAGCCCTCTTCACTCTTTTTCATTTTTTCTTTTTGCTCCTCTTTTTTTTGACATTTATTTTATTTTAAAAATTAATTAATTAATTAATTTGGCTGCATCAGGTCTTAGTTGTGGCACGTGGGATCTTTGTTGCGGCATGCGGGATTTTTCACTGTGGCGCGCAGGCTCTTCATTGTGGCGCATGGGCTTCTCTAGTTGTGGTGCGCTGGCTTCTCTCTAGTTGTGGCGCGCTGGCTTCTCTCTAGTTGTGGCACATGGGCTCCAGAGCACACAGGCTTAGTAGTTGCGGCATGTGGGCTCTTTGGTTGTGGCACGAGGGCTCAGTCGCCCTGTGGCACATGGGATCTTAGTTCCCTGACCAGGGATCGAACCTGTGTCCCCTGTCTTGGAAGGCAGATTCTTAACCACTGGACCACCAGGGAAATCCCACTTTTTGCTTCTCTTATTGGATGAATTCCACTGCCTTATCTATGAGTTTGCTGATCTTTCTTTCTATTTAGTCTAGTTTGTTGTAGAACCCCTCTATTGAAATTTTCAGTCCAGTTATTTCATTCATTAGCCCTGTGATCTCTGTTTGGTACTTTAAAAATATTTTCTCTTTGTTGAAATTCTCACTTTGTTCATGCATTGTTCTGACCTCAGTGAGCACCTTTATGACTGTTACTTGGAACTCTTTATCAGGTAAAATATTCATTTCCTTAAGATCTGCTTCAGGACTTTTATCTTTTACTTTTGTTTGGAACATATTCCTCTGTTTTTTCTTTTTCCTGGACTCTTTCTGTTGGTTTTTGTGTATTAGATAAAATAGCCACCTCTCCCATCCCAGTCTTTTATTATTATTATTATTTTTTTTTTTTTTTGCTGCACACTCCATGGTTTGTAGGACCTTAGTTCCCCGACCAGGGATGGAACCTGTGTCCCCTGAAGTGCAAGTGTGGAGTCTTAACCACCGCACTGCCAGGGAATTCCCTCTCCCACTTTTGATAGAGTAGTCTTATGTAGGATAGGAACCTTCTCAAGCAGCCTTGCCTATGCTCTTGGTTGTGTCTCAAACCTTTGTGATTGTCCAAGTTGACATCTTTATTCTAGTAGTTGAAGGTGTGTCAAGACCCATCAGTGTTCCAAAGGGAAGACTGCCGTCAGCACCTACATGCAGGCCAGTTGGAAGCTGGACCTTCAGGCAACAGCTTGGGAAACAAGTAGTTAGGCCCCTTCCAGGGAGAAACTGTGAAATAGGCATTTTTGCCTGTTCCTTCTGCCCTGAGCCTGGAGGTACAGCTGTGGGAAGGTGCTTCTGAGCCCATTAAAAACCTCTTGCTTGGTACAGTTCTCTGGGACTCCTGAATCAACCCCGGTGCTTTTAGAGCCAGGTGATCTGGGGGGCTGTTCCTCAGGCGGCAGCAGCAAAAACCAGGGCACCACACATGTATACTGGCTCCTTCCAGGGAGCTACTGGTGACGTGGAGTGGGCTAGAGGGAAAGGGCAGAGGAAGTTTCATGTACATCCCTGGTCTCTGTAGAGAATCACAGATGTGTGCCAAGTTAAAAGCCTGACCCTCAGGCAGCAGCTTTTGAAGTATCCAAATTAGACCCCTTTCAGGGAAAGACTGGGAGACAGGCATTTCTGCCAGCTGTCTCTGCCCTGGGCCCTGGGAGAAGAGCCATGGTGAGTGCTTGCACCTGTTAATAGCTTTGCTGGCTGTGGCCTTGTGGGTCTAATGGATGTAAGCCCTGTTGGCTTTCATAGCTAGGTGTTTTGGGGACCTGTCCCTTAGGTGGAGTCTTAAAAGTTGGGACTTTAAGTATGGGTTCCAAACTCTTCACTCCTCAAGGAGAAGCTGGGAGTTGGGGGTTTCCTCCAGTTGTATGGCACTGTGCTGAAGCCTTTCCTACCCATTTTGATGTGGCTATTTTCTCGTTTGCCCAGTGTGTAAGAGCTGCTTAGGTAGTTTTCAGATTTCTTTCAGAGGGAGTTGCTCCATGTTTCGGGGTCAGGGAGGGGGCCTCAGAACGCTTCTTTGTCACTCACCATCTTTCAAGATTGCCCTGATGATATTTACTTATTTTCCTTCTTTCAATTCATGGGTAGGTGCATCCAGTGGAAGAACTTAATTCACATTCAGGGAGTCTGACTGAATATGGAGTCTGGGAGTCTGACATATGAAGCTTTATCTGGCCAGGCTCTGAAGGATTGGAAGGCAACTAGAAAGAGGTTTGGCATGGGTGATAAATGCCAGTTTAGCAAACCCACTACAACTCATTGGTCAAAGAAAAAATTCATAATGTAAATTTAAAATTATTTAGAATTGAAGACTGAAACACTATGTATTCAAACTTGTGAGGTACAGTTAAAATTACACTCAGAAATTGATAGCTTAAATGTTTATATCAAAAATAAAGGATCAACATTAATGAGCTAAGATTCCAGCTTCAAAAAGTTAAGAATAAACCTAGCATATCATACCCAATGAAAAACAGCGGTTTAGAAATAAGAGCATAATTCAGTAATTATACATAGCAAATAAAGATATAATAGAGAAGATAAAAACCAAGAATTGGTTCACAGCAATAAAATAGACTTCAGGCAAAATTATCTCATACAAAAAAGAAAAGATATAAGTAAACAATAATAGGAATGAAAAAGGAAATAAAACTACAAATGTGCAGAGACTGTGATAATAAAAGGATATTATGAACAACTTTTTTGTCATGACGTTTGAAGACTTAGTCTAAATGATTACATTCTTAGAAAAATATAACACTTAAATTGACTCAAGAATAAATAGAAGAATGCATAGTCTTATGATCCTTAAATAAACTGAATCAGTAGGTAACATCATCTCTTAAAGAGAACACCAAGTTTAGAAGGTTTTATAGGTGACTTCCATCAAACTTTCAAACACTAGGTCATTCTGATTATAAGCAAACCCTTTCAGGGAACTTATTTCAACAGGAGCTGGATTTTTAATATGACTATTCCTATTTTTAAATGTTGGCAACTATTGAAACATTTTTGTCAGTGCAGGCAAAACAAAATATGTCTGTAGGCTGGTTTGAGCCCACAGTCTGCCAGTTTGCAACCCTTGATCTAAACTTTACAGAGCTGGTCCAAGTCATAGTGCAATTAACTCGAACAATTTAGGTCTAACATTAAGAAAACTTACTGATGGAATTAGGAGACACTGACAGAATTTCTATAGGTGGTTGTAGAAATAGTCTCTGAAGACTAAAAATCACAGATAACTGTAGTGTTCCTAATAAGACTGACATGCAGCCCTGCTTGAAGGCAGAAAGATGGACAGGATGACCTTTCTGGGTTGTCTCATGGATTTTCTAGCCTTTCTAACAAATCCAGTTTTCTTAACACTTTCCTTCTGTGTTACCATCTGACCCAATAATAAACACAGTGATTTGATGCTTCATGTAGACATTATGGCTTCAGAAAAAGAGCATTACAATATTTAGGTCTAATTTAGGGCCCATAATCTTCTACATTGTTCAATTATTTGCACTTATTTTATTAGGAGAGGTAATATAATGTAGTGATTAATAGCACAGACTTTAGGGCCAGACTATATTAGTTCAGATACTGGCTTTACCACTTCATACCTATGTGACCTCTCTGTATCTTAGTTTCCTCACCAGTAAAACAGGAATAAGACAGACAGAATCTCTATTCTCTTTTTAAAATATATTTTATTGAAGTATAATGGATTTACAATGTTTTGTTAACTTCTACTGTACAGCAAAGTGATTCAGTTATACACATATGTACATTCTTTTTCATATTCTTTTCCATTATGGTTTATCACAGGATATTGAATATAGTTCCCTGTGCTATACAGTAGGACCTTGTTGTTTATCCATTCTATGTATAATACTGGGTTGGCCAATAAGTTCGTTTGTTATGTTTTCCATAGCATCTTACGGAAAAACCCAAATGAACTTTTTGACTAGTCTAGTAGTTTGCATCTTCTAATCCCAGACTCCCAATCCCTCCCTCCCCACACCCCTCCCCCTTAGCAACCACAAGTCTGTTCTCCATGTCTGTGAGTCTGTTTCGTAGATCAGTTCATTTGTGTCATATTTTAGATTTCACGTATAAGTGATATCGTATGGTATTTGTCTTTCTGCCTCACTTCACTTAGTATGATAATCTCTAGGTCCATCCATGTTACTGCAAATGGCATTATTTCATTCTTTTTTATGGCTGAGTAATATTCCATTGTATATATGTACCACATCTTCTTTATCCATTCATCTGTTAATGGACATTTAGAGGATCCCTGTCTTAGAGCATTCACATTCTAGTTGTGGGAGACAATTTTTTTAAAAAGACATAATAAAGGGCTTCCCTGGTGGCGCAGTGGTTGAGAGTCCGCCTGCCGATGCAGGGGACATGGGTTCGTGCCC
Source organism: Neophocaena asiaeorientalis asiaeorientalis (assembly GCF_003031525.2). Classification (NCBI taxonomy): domain Eukaryota; kingdom Metazoa; phylum Chordata; class Mammalia; order Artiodactyla; family Phocoenidae; genus Neophocaena; species Neophocaena asiaeorientalis. The sequence continues at coordinate 522,313 of NW_020172179.1, forward strand.
TGGTCTGGGAGGATCCCACATGCTGCGGAGCGGCTAGGCCCGTGAGCCACGGCCGCTGAGCCTGTGCGTCTGGAGCCTGTGCTCCGCAACGGGAGAGGCCACAACAGTGAGAGGCCTGCGTACCGCAAAAAAAATATGTCAGCAGACTCTATTTCCATATCCTTGAATCTGGACTTGGTCATGTAATTTTGCTTGGCTAATGGAATGAGGCAGAAGTGATGGAACTCCACTTCCAAGCCTGGGCCTCAAGAGTCTGTCTGTTTCCACTTGCCTTCTTATACTTCTGTTACTTCCATGAAAGGGACATGCCCTGACTGGCTTGCTAATCACAGAGGGAGGATGAAAAGTTACGGGCATCTCAGCTAAATTCAGCCTAGATCATTTAACCCCTAACTGGCTATAGATGTGTGAGTAAACCCAGCTGAGACCAGCAGAACTTCCCAGGCAAGCCTGGCCTAGATTAGCCAACTCCCCAGCTGACTGGCAGATAAATGCGAATTAACAAAGGGTTTTTCATCTACTGAGTTTTCATCTACTGAGTTTTGGGTGTTCTGTTACACAGCAGTAGCTGACAGATAAAAATATTTATCAAGTTCTACTCCAGGTCCTTTTTTGTCCAAGACTCAATTTAAATAATATGTATTTAATTTAAATTTTAATGGAAATTTGATATAGTGTAATAAAGATATTAATAAAGTCTCAGTTTGTGTGAAGAATTTGAAATAGAGGAATATCTACATCTCCTCCACCACCCACCAATGAAATTTTGTCAAGTATTGTGTAACTTCAAGGTTGGCTGTTGGAGTGCATTGTAAACTGTGCCAGCTTGACAACAGAAGTGCTTGATATTCCTTGTGTGGATCAACCTTAAATTTTGTCTTCCATAATGTGAGGTCTGTATTGAATCCTTCATATAAAATGCAATTACCTTGGGCTGTCATTATCTCCATTTAACAGGTGAGGAAACTAAGGTGTAGAGAGAGGGGTTGAGATCACACAGTAAGTGACTACTGACTTCCAGGGTGATGGGCAATGCAGGAAGTTAGAAGAATCCTAATTGCCTAAAATCTTTTTTCTTTACCACAAGACGTAGTTGAGGAATGTACAGTCATTTAAAAATTTTTAACATCTTTATTGGAGAATAATTGCTTTACAGTGGTTGGGCAATGTACAGTCCTTACAGGAGGTTGAAGTCAGTTCTTCACTCAGGCTCAGAGGGGCAGCCCAGGTTTATGGGACATGTGCCTTCTGCTTTCTGTACTCAGTGTCTTGAATTTCTAGTGATTTATGACCTTGGCATTGCATATTCTCCGTGGCCCTTAATGTTTTCAACCCTACACTTAACATTTCTAGTAACACTATTGTTCTCTGACCCCTGCGTCCATGCCTTTTAAGTGTTTCCTACCTTATCAATTCTCTTTGCTGCTTTGCATTAAACTTTTTAAATTCCCCAGCTCTGTCTTCTTCAGTTCTTGGGAATAATGTTCTTACCTCTGCCCTTTGGCTCATACAAACCCGGCCTAAAAAGGAAATGGGTCATTCCTACCCTGTCACTACTTTCTTGGCTTTGCAATAAATTTCTGTCCCTTTGTTTCCCTCTAGTGGGCTCCTGAATTATTGCAGTTATACGATGTGCTTAACCCTCTATGCTGGAAGGAGTTGTTGAGACCAGCAGTTTTAAAGGATGTGGTTCATGATTGCATTTCATCTCTGACTGGATTCAACCTCCGTCATGATACTAAATTAGGTGCTTAAAGAATGTACGGTCAAAAAAATAAATAATTAAAAGTAAAAATAGGGGACTTCCCTCATGGTCCAGTGATAAAGAATACGCCTTCCAATGCAGGGGACACACGTTCGATCCCTGGTCGGGGAACTAAGATCCCACATGCCGCTCGGCCAAAAAAAAAAAAAATATAAATATATGAAAAAAGTATAAAAAAATTAAAAATTAAAAGTACTTTTTAGGCAATTGAAAAAAAAGCATTGGCAGTATTGGTAATCAATCTTAGATTACTTAACCTCTCTGAAAAACAATTATGTATAAAATAAAGATAATTTCCTACCTTATATTTCTTGTAAGAATTAAATGAGGTGATGCACTTGAAATATATGCATTGTACATAATAAGCACTCAATAAATGTCATTTCAAAGTGATAGAAAAAGAATGTATGGTCATTTAAGTGAAAGATTTGAAGCAAATTAATGAAAATTACTTTAGAGAACCAAAGGAAAGGTCTACTCTAATGTTTTGACCTCCAGTTTATACAGTATCTCTTCTAACAGATACTTTTCCTCTCAGTGTTGATGAGAAGTCAACAAATAAGTCAGTCAACAGACATTTACTGCACACTCAAGTGTGCAGTAAGTACCGCACCCTCTTCTAGATACTAGGATCCAGCTGGAAGAAAATGTTCTCCACTGTATTTCAAAAACAATTCTGCTATTATCATTATCAAAAACAAAATAAACACACAAGAAAACAACTTGCATGACTTACGTGGGGAGGAAAAGTTCGTGTTGTCCTTTCTAATCTCAAGTGAATCTACGCTGCTTTTATAGTGCTGGCTTGGTTAATTGTAATGAGATCAGATACGTCATAGATAATGAGATAAATAAGACGAGATTTATGGTAAACCCAGTTGTCTGTAACAAATGTACAATGAGTAAATTCAATTTTCTACAGCAACAAGTAAAACAAGTGTCACAGTAGTCTCTAGGTTAAGGGTTATGTATCAGTAAATCATCGCAGCTACAATAGAATTTCACAAGAACGCTTGTGGCAAACAACCCAATTTTATGATTTGGCTTCAAAGGGCCTTCATTCCAGCTTGACTAAGATTCACATTTTTTGGTATCTTCAAGACTAACTCTGGGCTTGTATTCTCAAAGTGTTTGAGATAATAATAGTATTTTCATCTTCTTGAAGTTCCTTAACCCTTTTTGAAACATGTAGCCTCTGATTTCAACTATAATCTTACATTGAATCAAGTCTCCTAAGTTTATAATTTTCTGTTTTTACACAGACATAACGCTGATGGCCAAGGCTGCTAAGCTAAAGGAGCTTACATCCTTGCAGGGGAGAGAGCTGATGAGCATGTAGCTAAATCCGTCAGTCCAGGGGGGCAGTGCCTCCATCAAATCAGCTTTTCTCTCTCTTTCTCTAACCCTAGATCCTTTGGCTTCCAAGGAGAATATTCAAAGTACCACTCTATTTAACACCTGCTGTGGTACAGGCAACAGCTGTTATTTCTTACAGGCATCTACTGACCCTGGCTGGCTTTCTTAGCACAAGTTCGTGTGCCCGACGCACAGTGAGGCCAAACAAATCAAAACGTTGGAGTTTGGAGCAGAGAAACATTTATTGCAGGACAACGCAGGAGGTGGGTGGCTCATGCCCTAAAAAGCCCCGAGCTCCCCGAAGGGTTTCGGCAAAGCATTTTTAAAAAAATAAATTTATTTATTTTGTTTATTTATTTTTGGCTGCATTGGGTCTTTGTTGCTGCGTGCGGACTTTCTCTAGTTGCGGCGAGCGGGGGCTGCTCTTCATTGCGGTGCGCAGGCTTCTCATTGCAGTGGCTTCTCTTGTTGTGGAGCATGGGCTCTAGGCGCGTGGGCTTCAGTAGTTGTGGCTCACGGGCTTAGTTGCTCTGTGGCATGTGGGTTCTTCTTGGACCAGGGCTCAAACCTGTGTCCCTTGCATTGGCAGACAAATTTTCAACCACTGCACCACTAGGGAAGCCCCATAGCATTTTTAAAAGTCAAGTGGGGGGGGGGCGGGTCACAGGGTGTGTGATCAGCTTATGCACAATTCTGTGATTGGGTGATGGTGAGGGAACAGGGTGGTATCACAGGGGTTAACATTATCAGTCTTTAGGCTCCAGGAGGCCTGGGGCTATGTGCTCATTGTCATAGATAGTTAACATCTTCTATTTGGTGGGGGTTTTTCACGTCTGTGATGGGTACTTTAGAGAGGAACTAAGCAGAGGATATGGGGGAAGGCCTGTCCTGGGAAGGCCCCATAGGGTCCTGCTCGGTTACAGCTTCACCTGGCCCTGGGTCCTGGAGGGACTGGAAATCTGATGACCAGTGCTGCTGGGGAGGCCACTTCCTCAGGCCGTGCCCAAGGGCGTGTAGCCTCCACCTACAAGCTCAGTGTCTAGCATCCTTTTTAGACGGTCAGCACCTTGCAGTGAGCTTCCCTCTGTCCATCTGGGAGTGAGGAGTGGTCCCAGGACATGCTGGACACTCACTCTTCATTTCCTTCTCTCAAGACCCCTCCCTTGAAGGCTAACACCATGGGGCAGATCCAGGTTTTGTGGGGTCTGAAGCTTACATAATTGTGTGTGTGTGTGTGTGTGTGTGTGTGTGTGTGTGCGCGTGCGTCCGCGCGCGCACAAACTCTTTAAGGAAAATAATGCAGTTAGGCATAAAAATTAGATATGAATATTTAGAATGAGAAAGAAGTCATAGCAAATTTTTTAAAACTTAAGCTAACAAATACCAGAAAGGCACAAAACCCCAGCAAAATACACTTATTACCTACCCAATATACCCTATATTTTTTTCTGTATTTGTGACTGCGTAGCCTTTGAGCACATCTCCACGTGTAAAAGGTTTTACAGTATCGTTTTGTAAGAGAGGACAGAAGGGTGGTGCTAGGGATTGAATGTGTGTTCGTTCCCCCTCCCCACCCTACACAGTTCAGATGCTGAAGCCTGACTATCATTGCCTTGGTATTTGGAGGTGGGACCTTTGGAGATGATTAGGTCATGAAGGCAGAGCCATCAACGTCGAGACAAAACCCTCCACCAACAAAAGGATTATGACTTGCTAAAGGCTCAGATGGTAGTTATAAGGTTTCAACAATAAAGTCATTTTTAATTAAGTTACATACATTGTTTTTTTAGACATAACGCTATTGCACACTTAATGGACTACAGTATAGTGTAAACAACTTTTATATGCACTAGGACACCAAAACATTCATGTGACTTGCTTTATTTGATACTCGTTTTATTGCGGTGGTCTGGAACAGAACCTGCAGTCTCTGAGGTCTGCGTGTCCTAGGGTCCCTCCCAGGGCCTGTTGGGGGTCCATGCAGGTGAGGGACCAGAAGCTCAAGATTCATTTATTTGATTCACGGTAAATACTCCCCTGCTCTTTCCTATTTTTTTTTTTAAATTTATTTTATTTTTGGTTGCGTTGGGTCTTTGTTGCTGCGCGTGGGCTTTCTCTAGTTGCGGAGAGCGGGGACTACTCTTCGTTGCGGTGCGTGGGCTTCTCATTGTGGTGTCTTCTCTTGTTCTGGAGCTTGGGCTCTAGGTGGGTGGGCTTCAGTAGTTGTGGCTCGAGGACTCTAGAGCGCAGGCTCAGTAGTTGTGGCGCATGGGCTTAGTTGCTCCGCTGCATGTGGGATCTTCCCGGAACAGGGCTTGAACCCGTGTCCCCTGCATTGGCAGGCAGATTCTTAACCACTGCACCACCAGGGAAGCCCTTCCCTTCCCTATTAATAGGAACACTTTCTCAGGCTAGAAAGCTTTTTCATCATCTCTTTAATATGGGAAATATTTCTCCCTTCCCATCTCATTTACATCTTCTTACATCTGCTTCTCAACCCTAGCAATGAGCTTCCCCCCATCTCTCTACTGCCACCACCTCTGCTAAGGCCATCAGCAAACTTGGAATCCCAACAACTCTTTCAGTCTGTTTCACTGGGCCTCCCTACGGCATTGTTGCATTTTCCCTCCTAGAAACAGCTCCTTTGGCTTCTGTGACATAACCCCTGCCCCTCACCATACTCTGATTTCCTCTTCCAACCCTCTGGTGTTTCTGTCTCCCTAAATGTTGGCCTTCCTCCAGGTTCCAGCCTGAGAAATGGAATATTTCCTGCCATATCAGTAAACAAAGGAGGTCACAGTCATCAGTGGTGCAGCCCTCCAACGGTGAGCCCTGAGGGAACTCAGGAAAGAAAGAATACCTGCCATCTAGCAGCCATTACACTGCAGCCACTCCCCATGGTGAGCCCTGAGGAAACTCAGGATATGAAAATACAGGATACTGGCCCCAGATAGCTGAGGTGCCTATCAAAGGAATGATTTCAGTGAGCCAGACTCTTGCATCTTCCCACACACACAAAAGCGCTACATTCCCTTAACTTGGGATTTCTGGTTTCCTTTAATTTACAATAATCCTTTGATGTTCCCAACTACCTGCCCTTTGCTGCAAAACGTCTATGTAACCTGGCTCCCCTCCAATGCCTCCTCAGAGCAGTTCGCTCAGGGTTACTTGAGATGCTGCCTTCCGGGCTTGAAGTCCTAAAAATGCCCACCAAATAAAACATAACTCTCAACTTTTAGTTTGTGAATAATTTTTTAAGTCCACAAGCCTTTCCCAGCTTCTCAGTCTACACACAACCTGGAGTGACGGCATCCACTCCATGGCAGTGGCTGATACCCCTGTGCTCTGGCTCCCAACTCAAGATCTTCAGCCTAGACCTTTGTAACCACCCATTAGACTGTGGACTGGAGGCAGGGACCATATATTATTCATGTTTGCATCCCCCGTACCTAGCAGGTGCTTAATACGTGTCTGAATGAATGAATAAATTAGTGAATGCTTGCTAGTGAGACCAGGTTACATATTATTAAGTTGGAATGCTCAACCATGTATGAAGTACTTTATACAGAGTAGAAAATACAGCGGTTCCTGCTAGAGTGGCTTTTAGTCACCCCATTTAACTATTCATCAGAGAGGGGAAGTCTCACATGTGAGGAAAAACGAAAACAAAACAAATAAAAAACACAACAGACAACTCCATTTCACATGGAGATCAGAATAAACACTGCAGATTTTCATTAGAAACTCTTTGAACCCACCCTCTGGCATCTTCTGTTCTGGGTGGTTCTGAAAAACAATTTGCTTTAGCGGTTTGGTGAATAAAGGCCAAGAAATGTAGAATCGCTTTAAACATTTTTTCTATTCTTTCAGTTACAGTTGATGGCAGCTTCAAATTTTCTTAGACTGACATATATAAAATTGGATGGTATTTCTTTGTTGTGCAACTAATAAACTCTTTCATCTGTTTTGAATATATTTTCCCCTTGAAGTCTGAATACGTGCCTAGGCTCTGTCTAAACACAAATTGTTTGAACAAAGATCTAATTTAAGAAATCATTGTCCCTGGATGGCACTAAAATCTCGTTTGTTTGAATTTCTTCACTTTTCTTTTCCCAAACAATTGTTTAGTACAAAAAAAAATCGGGAATTTAATTGAATGAATGCAGTATCATTTAAGTAATAACATTCTCTTAGGCTGTATAATAGATCAACTAGACTTCTACTCTGCTGCTAATATTTTCAGCTCAGTCAGTATTCTGCTTCCAGTTTTGTTACTGGCTAAGCAAGAAGTCAGGTGGTATCCAGTCACACCCCGCACTTTTTAAAGTGAAACTGGGAAATCTGAAATTCCTGGAGGAAGTTGGTAGCAGCATGAGTTGCCTTTCTTGGAGGTTAGGAGAAACATCAGAAGTGAAGAGAGAGGGTGTCGGGTGGAGAAATAGTGATGCCCAGAGAGAAGGCAGAGTTCTACAGGCTGCAGGAATGAGCAAGGAGCCTGGGAGTCCCTGCCAGAGGAGCGAGTTCCTTTAACATTGGAGCACAGTTCTCGGGGTGTGGTCCCCAACCAGCAGCAGGGGCGCCTGGGAGCTCGTTAGAAATGCAGATTCTAGGCCCTTACCCCAGGCCATCAGAAACTCTGGGGTCAGGGCCCAGCCATCTGGGTTTTAACAAGCCCCCCATGATTCGGAAGCACACTCAGGTTTGACACCTGCTTTAGAGGGAGGTGGAACACCGCTGTGCTCGTGAAAATGTTCTATTAAGAACATCATTACTGACATTTTTCTTTAATGTATTTTAGGCAATACTGCACAGGCGATATATTTTCTAAAGCAAACCAATTTATCTGGCTTGTTTTTCTCATGGTTCGTATGGGGAGACAAGTGACATTGTCTACCATGATTGGGTGCTAAATAGGATACATTTTAAGGATGGGTGTAGAGGGAACATTCTCAAGTCTCAGTATGGTTCATTAGCCAGAGAAACATGATAGGCTGTCTTCTTGCTAAAATGATACAAGTCATTATCAAATTTTCACATCACTTGTATATAGATAGTATTTTCATTCAATTGGCATTGCAAACAAAAAAAAAATCAAATTTTGGGTAGTATATAATTTTATTTTATCGTTTGCCATTAACTGAGCTAAACTTATTTTTATTTTAACTTTCCTTTTATTTTTTTAAAGCTTTTCCTTCTGTGTTCGTGCTTGGGGTGTTAATAGCATGTCAAACTAATTGCACTTCTCATGGTCTAATTCTATTCACTGTCATTTTTGGCAGTAAAATTCTGAGCTTGGCATGCTCTCACACTGACACCGGCTTGCTAAATTAGCTGAGCGCAGAATCTCAGAATGCTAGAATAAATCCAGGCAGAAAAAAAATCCAAAAATATCATCAAGGTTCATATAGGACATTTAAGAATTCTGGTCGGCTTACGTGTCCACTGCAGGGAAAGCTTGTTGTGTTGATCTCACCCTTGCCACTCTGGTTTTATTGATGATGTTTGCTTTCAGTGTGTATGTTAATGTATTAGTGAAGGGCTCAGTGGGCTGCACACGACATGACAGAAAGCCAACTCAAACTGATTTCAGCAAAGGGAGGCTATATTGCCTCTCATAACTGAAAAGACCAGGAAGGATCTGGCTTCAGGCATGGCTGGCTCCAGGGGCTCAAATGGTGTTGTGTCAGGCAGTCTCTAAAGTGGTTCCCAGTGGTTCTTGCCTCCTGGTATCCTTGCCCTGTGTAATCCCCTTCTCTTGAGTGTGAGGTTGGACCTGGAGACTTGCTTCTAACAAATAGAATACGCCAAAAGTGACGGGATGCCATTTCCCAGATTGGGGCACAAAAGGGCTGACTTCTGTCTTGTTTGCTGTTGGTCACTCATGCTTTCCCAGAGTGCTCCAACTGGGGCAATCAAGCTGCTGTGTTGTGAGTAGCACCGTGGGGAGGCCCAGGTGGCAAGAAATGGATGTTTCCAGCCCTCGGCTAGCAAGAACCTGAGGCCTGCCAATGGCTGTGTGAATGAGCTTGGAAGTAGGTCCTCTGAGACCGGTGGACGGCCATGTAAGTGGAGCCCTTCCCTCAGGGGGGCCTTGAGAAGACTGTAGTCCTGGTCAATATCTTGACTGCAGCCTTGTGAGATCCTGAGTCAGAACCACCCAGCTAAGCACCCCTGCATTCCTGACCCCCAGCTACTGTGAGATGATACATGTGTGTCGGGGTAATTGTTACATAGCAATAGATAACAAGTACAGATGTCACTCACCCTAGGATTCTCTCTCCAACCCCAAGCAATGCTTTCCTCTGGGAGTGAGGCCTTTGTTACCAAGCAGACCTTCCTCATGAGGTGGCAGAATGGCAGCTGGTAGCTCCAGGCTCATAACCCAGCTCCCTCAAAGGGTAAGTGACTTTCTCCGTTGCAACGGATAAAGGAAAATCCCTGGGATTCAGTCTCATGAAACTGACTTAAGTCACTTCTTGCTGGAGCATTTAGCATTCACGTTTCTTACGCTGCTCCCTCTGGTGTTTTGGAAATAACTGAATAGTAGTTGTACCTGGAGGGTTCAGCTCCCCGTTTTTAGCCTCTCTGAGTTCTAACTTAGGCCAAAGTGACCCTAGAGTTCTGTCGGCTTGTTCTTGGCCATAGGTGAACCTTGGCTAAAGTCTAGGTGGTGGGACAGAGTGGGCCCAGATGACTGAGATGAGGCAGTGGTCAGTGTCTCCCCAAGATGTCAGGTTATTTATTGACTGTGATCTATGAATAGTCATGATATGACTGTTAAGGTGGGCATAGTTTTCATCTTCTGTCTTCATGACCGGCTGTTGATTAGTTGATAGCAGCCTCCTGGGCCCAGTGATTGGTTCTACTCCAGAAATCATACCACATAGGCATGTGCCACGTGTTGAGAGTGTCTGCTCTAGGAGTTCTCTTCCCAGTGTCCTCACTGCTGGGCCACTCTCCAGCTTGGCCTGTCTCTGGCCACCCTCCAGCTGGGAGTGGTAGGATGTCACAGGCAAGGGCCAGGGCTTTACATTTAGAGACCTGGGCTTGAGTCCTGGCTTGACTTTTTACAAGCTGTGCAGACTTGACCTCTCTGAGCTGTAGTTTCTAAAATGGGGATTTTAGTACCTGCCTCCCAATATAACTATTAAGTGGCACAAAACTTACTCTATTGTGAGTGTGTGTGCGTGTGTGTGTGTGTGTGTGTGTGTGTGTGTAGTCAGTCCCTGGAACATAGTAAATGCCTCATAAATCATCCACAGAAATATTGTTTCAGTGTTCTTCAAATGCAGAAACCAAATCTGAACTTGGCACTTCATATAATAATCTAATTAATCAGCTCACCCTCTTCTGAACTCTTCTATTAGTATAGCTTAGTCTGCAATACAGACTTTGAGGTGGGGGGGGTTGCCACATCATGGCATTGACTCAAATTGATCTTATAATGAACAAAAACCCTCCCACTTCTGTGTTACATGAACTGCTGATAAACCACATCCTTACTATTCTGAACTCAGCCATTGAACACTGATGCCTCTAACATTCTGCTTTGTCATTTGTGGACGCATCCATGTTATCTGTCCAGTGTTTTTAAATCTGTTTCTTTGTCACTGTGTTGATGAGTTTGTCCACTGGGTGAGCAGGCCATCCATCCTGTCCCCCAAGATGTTGAGAGAGCCCATTCTACATCCCCTTTGGCTGGTTAATCAACCTAAACTCTTGGTTTCTTTAGCTGGCTGTGGGTGCTCCTAATTTTTCTAATTGTCAACCCACATGGCTTCATATAGTCCACCTGGGGGCCATAAAAGCCTTTTTCAAGTACTTTCTTAAAATTCATAGTCTGTGTGTGATCTATACATTATTATAGCTTTATCAAAAAAGAAAATGAAAGGCTTTGTTACTTCCATATCATCAGCTATCTCTGTCAGGCAGAAGCCCCAAGAGGCAGGTTCCTTTATAACTTGTAAATTACACTACTGCTAACGTGTAAGAGTTCCGGCTATTCCATATTTTTGCCAACACTTGATATTACCAGAAGTAACTTCGTCAATTTTCTGAGCGTTAAGTGGTATCTTATGGTTTTTATAATTAGAAACCCCCAGTTACTACTGAGATGGAGCATGCTTCCATGTTTATTGACAGTTTGGGTTATGGTTTTCTTTGCCAGTTTGTACTATTTGATCATTTTTCTGAACTTTGATTTTTTTTAATTTAATAATATATCTCAGACCTTTCTATACACGTGCATGTGTAGAGTGTGTCAACAAAAAATCAAGCCAAGAAGTCACGCTAAGAAGAAAGAAAAGAGAATTTTATTTGAGCCAAACTGAGGATTACAACCCAGGAAGCAGATTCTCAGAAGCTCTGAGAACTGCTCTATTGATCAGGAGTTAGAGATGCAGTTTTATACATTTTTGAGACGAAGAATTTATGTGTCATATTGACAGGTCAGCACTGTGCACACAGGTCCTCAAAGATTTTTTTTTTTTAGTCAGTTATGTATGTGTAGATCAAAGCTTTAGTCGATGCGACTCCTTGTATGAGATGAAAAAGAAATATCAATCTTAGAATTACAATGCTGGCATCTGAAGAAAGGGACCAATTTTTCTCAAAGGTTGACTTCATCCTCCTGCTTTGAGGAGGTCTGGTTAATGTATAATGTAGATGTATTATACGTTGCACGTTGGGAAAGGCCTACCACAAAGGGCATATGTCATTTATTCTTTTCTTCCTCTCTTAGTTTTATTGTCCCACCATAGAAAAATTTATGATTTTTCCTCATCATCTTCCCCCTTTTGATCATAAATCTTTTCACAGAAAGCATTAGGTGATCAACTATTTGGTCCCTGGATGCTGGGGTGGTTGCTTACCTGCCCCAGATCATGTCCCTCAGTGCTGGGCCTTGATAGCCCAATTCTTTCTTTCCGTTTTGGAGGTTATGTTAGTAGAATGCTTGGCAAGGACTTAGAGTCAATTCTACGTGTCCAGTTGTATCTTATATGTGCATTGTGCATGTCTAGTACCTGGTATAGAATTATAGATGTGATCAGCAGTTTCAATTCATTTAAGCATTATATATATTATAGTAAGTTAATCAAATGCAGTAAACAAGCATATAAATATATTGATGGAGAAAAATTTTATAGATTATACATTTGATCAATCATCTCAGTTTGTTGTACAGTCATTGTACGTGTGCTTTTGGCAGTAGACTTAAAGCAAGCAGTGATAAATGTCATGAGTAATTGATAGCCAGGAAATGGATGACAACACATATTATACACATATTATGAAAATAACAATTGTCTGTAAAGCAGAGAGGAAAGAGTTGCCTAGTCCTGAGGGGAGCCAACTAAACAGGTCATTTAAAAGGGCAGTCTTTTTTACATCTTGTAACCATTTTGCTTTTTGGAAAATTTTTTCCAGGCATGTCTAAACCTCTCCAGAGGTTTTGACAGAAGTGTAACAAGTAGTGTGAGCAGTAGTACAAAGTAGTGTGGCCAGTAGAAAAATCTAAGGCAATTCTGTTATCTAATACTACTTGGGCTAAGGAATTTAGGGATTTCTGCTGTGCTGCAGTGCTTTTTGTGGTTTCTTCAGCCATTTGACCAATGGTGGCTGATAGATTTCTAAGCATATCCCTGTTTACATATACTCCTACGCTAGGAACCAAGATTCCCCAAAGACTTTGCCACCAGGTATTTTGGTATCTTGCTAGCATGGATCTCTTGACCCTTTAATGGGGAGAAAACGGAGGTCCATCTGTCTCTTGGTATATAGACAGTGGGGTAACGTAATGTACCAATAGCATAAACCTTCTACCTGCCAGCTATTTAGACATTTATGTGCCCATCCTTGGGAAAGTGGGTTAGTTCCAACACCACATACGAAGACAAAACCTCGGGTAGCACAAGTGATTCCTCCCAGAGTGCTTTCATTCGTAGCTTCCTTAATGGGAAGTTTTGTTAACATAGTATTAAACCATGGGTATTTCTTTTGCAGGCTTTCCAAAAGCTATCTGTATGATATTTGAAGGGTTGCTGGCATAAGTGACTTAATTTTTTAAATTTAATACATCTGTTAATCAAGTAAGGGACAGAGCGAGGGGGTTCGAGGGTAAGTTGTGTCTGGTCTCTAAGAATCGAGGGTAGTGTCAGACAAGGGGTGGATATACTAATATGTTGGAAATTTGAACCTGAAAGGTTAGGCCAGAGGGAGGTTGATCTGAGTAAGTGGTAACATTAGGAACATCTGAAAAGTCAGTGACAGGAATTACAGGGGGTTTAAATTGGCCTCGTATTGACCAAGGAATTTGGTGACATATCCAACAATCAGTTAAAATGCCCCCAGCAGCTGTACTTTGTGATAGTTTTACTAAAGAGTTTTCTTTCCATCCTAAACATTGGCACAAAATCATAACTAGAAATAGAACAATAACTTTCAATTTTGATAGACAGACATTTTGATAGATAGTTTGAACTAGTAAGATAAGTCTTACAGGCCTGGCCTCAACTCTTGGGTTAGCTGTCTAGCACTGCTGCCATCTTCTTCTCAACATGGCTTGGTGGGGCCTTTCTTAGTTAGTGGAAGCCGGGTGTCAGAAATAGAAGTTGCAGTCCATTCATGAGGGGAGGCCTTTTTGAGGTGAGAGATGTGAATCCAAGAGCTTACTCCTTTAAGTTTTGCAACACAGGGATTTGTTAATAATACCTGATATAGTCCTTTCCAACGTGGTTGTAAACAGTCCTTTATTTTGTCTTTCCCAATGGACAAAATCTCCAGGTTGTAACTCGTGGTCCTTAAGGTCTTTTTCTCCTGGGAGCTCACTGTGGAAGGAATCAGTTACTAATTTTTCATTGTCTTTAAGCGCTTTGATGAGTCCCTGACAGTAATGTAGGATATCACCTTTAAGAATTGTTGGTTCGTACATTCCTTCATCTAGGTGCATAGGTCACCCAGTAATTATTTCAAAAGGAGACAATTAATGTTTACTGAAGGAGGTAGACCTAAGGTTGAGCAGTACCAAGGGCAGAGATTTTGGCCATGGAAGATTAAAAGCCTGTGAAAATTTAGCCACTTGTGTTTTTTTGTTTGTTTTTTTTTATTTTGTTTTGCGGTGCGCGGGCCTCTCACTGTTGTGGCCTCTCCTGTTGCAGAGCACAGGCTCCGGACGCGCAGGCTCAGCGGCCATGGCTCAGGGACCCAGCCGCTCCGCGGCATGTGGGATCTTCCCAGACTGGGGCACGAACCCGTGTCCCCTGCATCGGCAGGCGGACTCGCAACCACTGCACCACCAGGGAGGCCCTGCGCTTTTTAAAAAATTAATTAATTATTTATGTTTGGCTGCATTGGGTCTTCGCTGTTGTGCGTGGGCTTTCTCTAGTTGCGGCGAAAGGGGGCTACTCTTCGTTGCAGTGCGCGGGCTTCTCATGCAGTGGCTTCTCTTGTTGCGGAGCATGGGCTCTAGGTGCCTGGGCTTCAGTAGTTGCAGCACACGGGCTCAGTAGTTGTGGCTCACGGGCTCTAGAGCACAGGCTCAGTAGTTGTGGCACAGGGGCTTAGCCCCGTGGCATGTGGGGTCTTCCCAGACCAGGGCTCGAACCCATGTCCCCTACATTGGCAGGCTGATTCTTAACCACTACGCCACCAGGGAAGTCCCCCAGCTGTGTTTTAATTGTGCTATTGGTCCTTCCTATAATCCTGAGGGTTGAGGGGAATAGGAACAGTGAAAATGCTGCATTACTGGCCGAATCTTTCAAGTGGATTTAATGACCTGTCCAGTAAAATAGGTACCCTGGTCACTGTGCAACTCAAAGGAATTCCTCAAACTGTAATTATTCTTTCCAGTAGTAATTTGCCTACTGTTAAGGTCATTGATCTTCTGCAAGGAAATGCTTCCACCCAGTGTGAAAACAGGCATACCATTCCTGGGATGTATTTGTAGCCTTGAGAGGAAGGCACCTGGATAAAGTCCAGTTGCCACACTTCAAAGGGTCCCTTCGGGAGGGGAAAGTGGCCTTGAGAGCCATGAAAGGGGTTTACCAGGATTATATTTGGGGTAGATAAAACATCGGTGATAAATCTTATGAGCTATAGTGGGAGAGGATTTCCAGATACATTGTTTTCCCCATAGTACCATTTTTTCCAGGGGCTCTGGGAATGTACCTGTTGCAGTTACGGTAATTGAGTACTTAAGGTACCGTAAGCCTCGTATTTGGTCTGAACCATATTTGTGAGATGGGATCCAAAAAATCCCCCTTTTTTCTTCCAGGCCTGCTCTTCGTTTTCTGAAGCTGATTCTTGTGCCTACAAAGGAGATTTCTTGACAGTTTCATCAGCGTTTATGGTTGAGCAGAGGATATTCTCAATATTGGGAGGGAAGAAGACTTAAGGCAGCTCATTTAGCTTCAGCATTCCCTTTGGCTTCTGTTTAATCAGATTTGGAATGTCCGTGTATTTTAATGATGTCCAGCTGTTTGGACAATTGAATGGAGTCTAATAGTTTTGAGATTAGCTGTCCATTCTTTATTGGCTGGCCAGAAGAGATAGGAAATCTTCTCTGTTTCCATAGCATTCCAAAAACATGAGCCACTCAGAAGGCATAGCGGCTATCAGTATAAATATTGGCTCTTTGATCCTTGGCTAATTGACGAGCCCTAATCCAGGCAATCACTTCAGCTTGTTGGGCTGATTTGGTGTCTGGTAAATAAGAACTTTCAATTACTTCTACTATAGATGTTACTGCATATAGAACAGATAATGTCCCTGTTCATCCTTTAAAGAGGATCCATCTGTAAACCAAATTAAATCAGGATTATCAATGGGAACTTCTTGTAAATCAGTCCTAGGAGTGAGAAGATAGCATGATGCAGTCATGCTTTTTGTCATCTTGAGGTGCTGGAAGCAGAGTTTCGGGGTTAAGACTCTTAACATCCAGCCAAAGTAATATTGGGTGAAAAAGAGTAACAGTACTTCGTAAGAGGCCAGGTGACTCATAGAAGAGTGTTGAGTATGATGAGAATTTGAGAGATTCAACTGAGTGAGGAGCATAAATAGTCAGAGGGGACTTCATTCCCAGTTCTTCAGTAGCTTTGCATAAGAGAGTGTCACTGAAACAAACCGCATACAAGGTGGGAACCCTCTTGCCACCGAATCTAGCTGCTGACCGTAATATCCAGTGGGTCAGTGCTGGTCACCATGCCTCTGAGTTAATATACCTAGGCTGTTTCCTCTATCTTCATTCACAGAGGAAAATTGGTAATTTATAGTTAGGATGGCCTAATGCTGAAGCCTAGGATAATGCAGTTCTAAAGCATTTATAACCTTTCTCCTTCTGTCGTCTATTCAGTTGGGTCTGGCTGGTCAGACTTAAGTAATGCATAGAGAGGTTGGGCAGTGCAGGAAAAACTAGGTACTCAATTCCCGCAATATCTGGTTAGACCTACAAATCCTCTTCATTGTTTTTTTGTTTTGGGGAGTGAGAAAGCTAGGATTCCCTTAATTCTTTCAGAATCAACCAATAATCCTTCCTTAGATATTAAATGACCAGATTATCTCACAGTTGGTAAGCAGAACTATAGTTTGGTTTTGGACACCTTATGCCCTTTAGAAGCTAATTGTTGCAGTAGATGGATAGTGTCTCTTTGGCAGTGCTGTTCAGTTCTAGGACACAAAAGTAAACCATCTATGTATTGAATTAAAGCAAAGCCGTTAGGAAAGTATACATCAGCAAAATCAGCTTTAAGTATTTGAGAAAAATAAGTAGGGCTTTCAGTATAGCCTTGTGGCATAACCACCCAGGTGTACTGACGATCAACCCATGTAAAGGTGAAGAGGTACTGGCTTTCTTTTTCTACTAGAATACTAAAGAAAGCACTACATAGGTCTGTTACTGAGAAATAACAGGTGTCTGCTGGAATGGCTGAGAGCAGAGTGTGGGGATTAGAAGGAACCCACAGGGTGGCGAAGAATCCCAATATGATTTATAGCTCCCAGGTCCTGAACAAACCTGCAGTCTTTTCATTTGTCTTTCTTACCAGTAAAATGGGAGTATTATAGGAACTGGTACAAGGAATTATAAATCCTTTCTTAAGGAATTCCTGAATATTAGGTCTTACTCCATTTAATGTCTCTGGTCTGAGTGGATGTTGTCGGATACTGGATAGAGGCTGGGAATTATCAGTAGTTACTTTAACAGGAGGAGCCATTTTAAGTTTCCCAGTATCTGAGGAAGAAGATGATCACAGTTTCTCAGGCACTTGTAATAGTAAATCATTATTTTACTCTTGATTTGTTTGAATTTTCGTTTTCATAACCATTTTTTTTCAGCATTTATGTTCCAATCTGCAGCTATATCTTCTAAATCTAAAATCATTTCACCTTTAGGTGAAAAGGCAGTATGGACGTTATATGCCTCTAAAAGTTCTCGTCCTATCAGATGAGTTAGAGCACATTTTATGGAAAAGGAATACATGTCTTCCTGCGATAGTTCCTAGCTGAAAAGTTACTGGCTCTGATTTAAAAAAAACTGCATAGTATATTTGCCTTTCTATCTCACTTCACTTAGTATGATCATCTCTATGTCCATCCATGTTGCTGCAAATGACATTATTTCATTCTTTTCTGTGGCTGAGTAATATTCCATTGTATATATGTGCCACATCTTCTTTATCCATTTCTCTGTCAGTGGACATTTATGACATTTGGAGAAAGACAAGTATCATATGATATCACTTATATGTGGAATCTAAAAACATGATACAAATGAACTTATTTACAGAACAGAAATAGACTCACAGACATAGAAAACAAACTTATGGTACCCAAGGGGAAACGAGGGGGGAGGGATAAATTAGGAATTTGGGATTAACAGATATACACTACTATATATTTAATAGATAAACAACAAGGACCTACTGTATAGCACAGGGAACTATATTCAATATCTTGTAATAACCTATAATGGAAAAGAATCTGAAAAAGAATATATATATGTATATGTATAACCAAATCACTTTGCTGTACACTTTTAACATTGTAAATTAACTATACGTCAATAAAAATAAATGTTCTTTGAATCATCTGTAGAAAAAAACTGCATAAGAAAAATTGAAACACCTGCCATTTGAATTGATTGTTTATTCTGAGGCACAGGGCAGTGAAGAAGGGTAAGGTTAAGAACAGACAATGTAGCCCCCTTGTCTACAGGGTCTTAGTAGTTTCCCCTCCAATTATCTCAATTTCCCCTAAGGTATTTGTGAGGAGGAGGGGAAATGCCATCTTGTAATCCTTGGAGCAACCCATCCGTTTGTAATTTTACCTTGTTCTAAGTCTCGCTTGAATTTGTGGCAATCTCTTTTAAAATATCCAGATTTTTTTGGCTTCCAAGAAGCCACCGCAATGAGAAGCCTGCGCACCGCAACGAAGAGTAGCCCCTGCAACTAGAGAAAGCCTGCGCAAATCAACAAAGACCCAACGCAGCCAAAAATAAATAAATAAATATATATTTTTTAAAAAGTCCAGATTTTTTGCAATAAAAACAGGTGCGGTCATTTCGCGACTGGCTGGAATTTGGGCCGGTTAGTTTTGGAGGGCCGCCAAACTGCTATAGCTGCACATTCATAATTTTGGCAGCTTTTTCCTCCTCTCCTTTCCGTAAGGTTTTAGAAAGTAATGGCTTCCGAATTTTTTTTCTAACTTAGCCACTGTTTCTAATCATTTTTGGTTTGTTTCTTGCAGTGAAGCCATTTTATTATTTCCTCGTTTTGAGGCTGCCAGGTACCAATTAAAATATGCCTCCTGGGCTTCCCTGGTGGCGCAGTGGTTGCGAGTCCATCTGCTGATGTAGGGAACAAGGGTTCGTGCCCCGGTCTGGGAGGATCTCCCATGCCGCGGAGCGGCTGGGCCGTAAGCTATGGCCGCTGAGCCTGCGCGTCCGGAGCCTGTGCTCCGCCACGGGAGAGGCCACAACGGTGAGAGGCCCGCGTACAGCTAAAAAAAAAAAAAAAGGAAAAAAATATGCTTCCCATCCTGGTTGTTTGATTTTATAGCTGGCTTTTTCTAATTGAGCACGCAAATAAATTTAGGTAAATCAAAAGTGCCCCATTTTGGCTATCTCCAGGACAAATTATCTTTGGTCAAATTTTCCTATTTGGTTAAATACTTGCAACTGTCAGTCCCATGGGTATTATACGTAAACCCAGCTGGTGTTCCCATAGGTGGCTGTCTGTCCGGGAGCTGTTTGGCCTTTGAGGCACAATTTCCCATTATTAATTTGGCAGCCTGATTCAGATAAGAGATCTGATCTGAACAATTTTCTAAGGGCCATGTGATGGATCGGATGTGTGCTGCTTCTGAGTCTAGCTCCCCAAGGAGTTACCCTTGGGTCGATTTGACTCTCTTAGTGTCTCTATTTCTCCTGCCCACCGATTGAAACTGCCGTGGGGGCTTGGGGCTCCAGTGATCAGCCATTGTTTTGCCCCGCTGGCAAGGAGAACTTACTTAAAGGCAGTAGAGGGATTCTCTGTGGAACCATTTTCTCAGGCACTTCTGCTAGGTTCTCAGTCACCTGAGAATGCCTTGTGGCCGGAAGGAACAGATGTCCCTTTTTCTTTGGAGTAGAGTAGGCTCAGTCTCTTATTTCATTAGCAGACAGTTCGTTCAGACCATATATTGGCTTGTTTTCAGTTTGAGCCAAAATGAACAGAGATTAGCCACCTGTTTCCCTAGGCTTCCTGCCTAGATAAGGTCCCTTCCTAGGAACATGCACTGGTGCCTTTTAAGATTCTGTCTTGAGCAAAAAAACAAAAACAAACCAACCTGCCCCCGCCCCCCAGAAAAAACCAGCTTGAATAAAATTCAGGATGTCATTTAAAGCAATGATGTCTGGATATCAGGAGAACTCACCAAAGCACCTGAAGAGTACTGAGAAGCTGGTGGGGCTCACAGGGCCCGTGCTGGTATGGAGCTCGGGTTCCGGGTAGACTCCGGATGTCCTCTGGTGGGTGTCTCTACTATCCTGCCGATTATGCCAGTAAAATGTAGACAAAAAATCAAATAACAGTCAAGCTGAGAAGAAAGAAAAGAGAATTTTCTTCGAGTCAAGTGGAGGATCATAACCCAGGTAATAGATTCTCAGAAGCTCTGAGAACTGGTCCATTGATCAGGAGTTAGAGATGCAGTTGCATACATTTTTGAGACGAAGAATTTAGTCATATTGACAGGTTAGCATTAGTGCACATAGTTTATCAAAGTTATGTTTTGTAGTCAGTTATGCATGTACAGAACAAGCCCTCGGTCAATGCGACCCCTTGTGTGAGATGAAAAAGAAATATCAATCTTAGAATCACAGTGCTGGCGTCTGAAGAAAGGGACAGATTTTTCTCAGAGGTTGACTTCATCCTTCTGCTTTGAGGAGGTCTGGTTAATATATAATTTAGATGCACAGTGCACCTTGGGAAAGGCCCACCACAAAGGGCATGTGTCATTTATTTTTTCTTTCTGTCTTAGTTTGATTGTCCTGCCATAGAAAAATTTGACTATTCCTGATCAAGTGTTTGTGTTTTGTTTATTGACAGTTGCAGAATGTCCAATTTTATGCATCTAGAATGGTTTATTTCACCACGTTCTTCTGATATTTAGGTTATTTCCCATTTTTTGTGTCGTAGTGTAAACGCTGCTCTCCTTGCTGTAATTTGGTTAGTATATTCAGACAAATACTATTCTAGGAGAGAAATTGTAAAAAAAAAAAAAAAAAAAAAAGTGTGTGCATTTTATATTTCAATGAATATTGTTAAACAAAAATGTTGCACCAGTTTATACTCTTTCCCCAACAGGCCTCTTCTTTTATTGTGGTCAGGAAAGCGGTCTCTGTGCTCTTCAGCTGACTGGGCCATTTGTACAACAAGCCCATAGCATCATCATCACTTCTACCTCTCCCTTTATCCTTACCTGAGTGCTTTCCAGGTGAGATCATCCTTTCATGCCCAGCTTTCCACGTGGCTCGGGGGAGATGATATTTTTATTTAGCAAATATTTATTCTCCCTTCATCCCTACCCTCTCCCCACACACCTTCATGGGAAGAGTATATTTTCTTAACCCACTGATGTTGAGTTGGCCATGTGACTTGTTTTGGACAATGGAATGTGAATGAATGAGACTCACAGAGTCTCATTTCTTGTTTCTTTTGTTTTTTTCTTGTTTCCTTTGTTTTTCAAATTGAGATATAATTGACATATAACACTGTATAAATTTAAGGTGTACAACATGTTGATTTGATACATTTATATATTGCAATATGATTATTAAGTAGCTTTAGGTAGCATCTCAATCGCCTGATATAATTTTCATTTCTTTATTGTGGTGAGAACAATTAATATCTAGTCTCTTAGGAACCTTGAGGTTTATAATAAAATATTGTTGACTGTAGTCATTGTGCAGTGCATTAGATCTCCAGAAGTTATTTATCTACTGGTTGCAAGTTTGTACCCTTAAACATCTCCTTGACTCCTGGTTACCACCTGTTTTGTGCTGGTCTCAGCCTATCAGTAACCAACGTTGTAGCTGGCCTGGTCCGCTGTGGTTCTTGTGATTTCAAGATGCCCTTCAGCAATAACCATAAGGAAACAACAACAACAAAAAAGGTTTAGGGGTGGGATAGGGAGGGTGGGAGGGAGGCACAAGAGGGAGGAGATATGGGGATATATGTATATGTATAGCTGATTCACTTTGTTATACAGCAGCAACTAACACACCATTGTAAAGCAATTATACTCCAATAAAGATGTTAAAAAAAAAAAGAAAAAGGTTTATTACTTACAGGACCTGGAATTTGCACAGCAAACCTGGGGCCATACAGTGGGGTCACGGTAGTGAAAGAGAGCACCCTCACAGGACTGGGGTTCTGCTTTTATTGGAGTTGAGGGTGGGGACCAAGGGTTTCTCTGGCTCAGGCTTTATTGGTGAATTCATAACATAAGAATGGGAATTTAGCACGGGAAGAGAAAACAAGAAGTGAGGTGGCCTGGCTCTTTATCTAGTCATATGCCTAGTTATGTATTTATTAGAGATAGCCATCTTTGAAGTGGATGTGTTGGCAATCAGCGTTTGTCAGGCACTTGCATTACAAAAAAGAAAATATAGCACTGTCATAGTATACCACCATTTTACTCTGTTTCTATGAGTTTAGCTTTTTGAGGTTTCACATATAAGTGAGATCATGTATTTGTCTTTGTTGAATTATTTCATTTAGCATGATGACTTCAAGCTCTATCCATGTTGTTGCAAACAGCAGGTTTTCTTTTGTTCTCATGGCTAAATATTCCATCACACAGACACACACACGCACGCACGCATGCATGCACACACACCCCCTGTCTTCTTTGTCTGTTTAGCTGTTGATGAACACTTAGATTGTTTCTATATCGTGGTTATTGTGAATAATGCTGCAGTGAACGTGGGTGTGAAGCTCTCTCTTCAACATCTTGTTTTCATTTCCTTTGGATGTATACCTAGAGTGGGATTTCTGGTTCATATGGCAGCTTTATTTTTTAAAATTTATTTTACTGAAATATAGTTGATATACAATGTTGTGTTAATTTCCACTGGAGAGCAAAGTGATTCAGTTATATATAAATATGTATATACACACACACACATTCTTTTTCATATTCTTTTCTGTTATGGTTTATCACAGGATATTGAATATAGTTCCCTGTGCTGTACAGTAGGACCTTGTTGTTTATCCATTCTCCATATAATAGTTTGTATCTGCTAATCCCAAACTCCCAGTCCATCCCGCCCCCACAGCCCCAGGCCCTTGGCAACCACAATCTGTACTCCATGAATCTGTTTCTTTTTCGTGGAAAGTTAATTTGTGCCATATTTTAAAAATTGTTATTTATTTATTTCTTTCAGGAAAAGTACTTTTTTAAACATCTTTATTGGAATATAACTCCTTTATAATGTTGTGTTACTTTCTGCTTTAAAACAAAGTGAATCAGCTGTACATATACATATATCCCCATATCCCCTCCCTCTTGCATCTCCCTCCCAACCTCCTTATCCCACCCCTCTAGGTGGTCACAAAGCACCGAGCTGATCTCCCTGTGCTATGCTTCCCACTAGCTATCTATTTTACATTTGGTAGTGTATATATGTCCATGCCACTCTCTCACTTCGTCCCAGCTTATCCTTCCCTCTCCCCGTGTCCTCAAGTCCATTCTCTCCATCTGCGTCTTTATTCCTGTCCTGCCCCTAGATTCTTCAGAACCATTTTTTTTTTTCCAGAGATTCCATATATATGTATAGCATAGCATAGCATGCTATAGCATATATAGTATACGGTATTTGTTTTTCTCTTTCTGACTTACTTCACTCTGTATGAGAGACTCTAGGTCCATCCACCTCACTACAAATAACTCAATTTCGTTTCTTTTTATGGCTGAGTAATATTCCATTGTATATATGTGCCACATCTTCCTTATCCATATATCTGTCAATGGACACTTAGGTTGCTTCCATGTCCTGGCTATTGTAAATAGTGCTGCAATGAACATTGTGGTACATGATTCTTTTTGAACTATGTTTTTTTCAGGGTATATGCCCAGTAGTGGGGTTGCTGGATCATATGGTAGTTCTATTTTTAGTTTTTTAAAGAACCTCCATACTGTTCTCCGTAGTGGCTGTATCACTTTACGTTCCCCCCTAGCTGTGCAAGAGGGTTCCCTTTTCTGCACACCCTCTCCAGCATTTATTGTTTGTAGATTTTTTGATGATGGCCATTTGACCAGTGTGAGGTGATACCTCATTGTAGGTTTGATTTGCATTTCTCTAATGATTAGTGATGTTGAGCATCCTTTCATGTATTCGTTGGCAATCTGTATATCTTCTTTGGAGAAATGTCTGTTTAGGTCTGCCCACTTTTGGATTGGGTTCTTTGTTTTTTTGATATTGAGCTGCTTCGAAATTTTGGAGATTAGTCCTTTGTCAGTTGCTTCATTTGCAAATATTTTCTCCCATTCTGAGGGTTGTCTTTTCCTCTTGTTTATGGTTTCCTTTGCTGTGCAAAAGCTTTTAAGTTTCATTAGGTCCCATTTGTTTATTTTTGTTCTTATTTCCATTTCTCTCAGAGGTGGGTCAAAAAGGATCTTGCTGTGATTTATGTCATAGAGTGTTCTGCCTATGTTTTCCTCTGAGAGTTTGATAGTGTTGACCTTACATTTAGGTCTTTAATCCATTTTGAGTTTAATTTTGTGTATGGTGTTAGGGAGTGTTCTAATTTCATTCTTTTACATGTAGCTGTCCAGTTTTCCCAGCACCACTTACTGAAGAGGCTGTCTTTTCTCCATTGTATATTCCTGCCTCCTTTATCAAAGATAAGGTGACCATATGTGCGTGGGTTTATCTCTGGGCTTTCTATCCTGTTCCATTGATCTATACTTCTGTTTTTGTGCCAGTACCATACTGTCTTGATTACTGTAGCTTTGTAGTATAGTCTGAAGTCCGGGAGCCTGATTCCTCCTGCTCCGTTTTTCTTTCTCAAGATTCCCTTGGCTATTTGGGGTCTTTTGTGTTTCCATACAAATTGTGAACTTTTTTGTTCTAGTTCTGTGAAAAATGCCATTGGTAGTTTGATAGGGATTCCATTGAATCTGTAGATTGCTTTGGGTAGTATAGTCATTTTCACAATGTTGATTCTTCCAATCCAAGAACATCATATATCTGTCTGTTTTTATTGTCTTTAATTTCTTTCATCAGTGTCTTATAGTTTTCTGCATACAGGTCTTTTGTCTCCTTAGGTTTATTCCTAGGTATTTTATTATTTCTGTTGCAGTGGTAAATGGGAGTGTTTCCTTAATTTCTCTTTCAGATTTTTCATCATTCGTGTACAGGAATGCAAGAGATTTCTGTGCATTAATTTTGTATCCTGCTACTTTACCAGATTCATTGATCAGCTCCAGTAGTTTTCTGGTAGCATCTTTAGTGTTTTCTATGTATAGTATCATGTCATCTGCAAACAGTGACACTTTTACTTCTTCTTTTATGATTTGGATTCCTTTAATTTCTTTTCCTTCTCTGATTGCTGTGGTTAAGACTTCCAAAACTATGTTATTAAATAATAGTGGTGAGAGTGGGCAACCTTGACTTTTTCCTGATCTTAGTGGAAATGGTTTCAGTTTTTCACCATTGAGAACGATGTTGGCTCTGGGTTTGTCATATGTGGACTTTCTCTTTTTTTTGCAGTACGTGGGCCTCTTGCTGTTGTGGCCTCTCCTGTTTTGGAGCACAGGCTCCAGATGCGCAGGCTCAGCAGCCATGGCTCACGGGCCCAGCCGCTCCGCGGCATGTGGGATCTTCCCAGACCAGGGCACGAACCCGTGTCCCCTGCATCGGCAGGCGGACTCTCAACCACTGTGCCACCAGGGAAGCCCCATATGTGGAGTTTATTATGTTGAGGTAAGTTCCCTCTATGCCTACTTTCTGGAGGATTTTTATCATAAATGGGTGTTGAATTTTGTCAGAAGCTTTTTCTGCATCTATTGAGATAATCATATGGTTTTTATCCTTCAGTTTGTTAATATGGTGTATCACATTGATTGATTTGCGTATATTGAAGAATCCTTGCATTCCTGGAATAAACCCCACTTGATCATGGTGTATGATCCTTTTAATGTGCTGTTGGATTCTGCTTGCTAGTATTTTGTTGAGAATTTTTGCATCTATGTTCATCAGTGATATTGGCCTGTAGTTTTCTTTCTTTGGGACATCTTTGTCTGGTTTTGCTATCAAGGTGATGGTGGCCTCGTAGAATGAGTTTGGGAGTGTTCCTCCCTCTGCTATATTTTGGAAGAGTTTGAGAAGGATAGGTGTTATCTCTTCTCTAAATGTTTGATAGAATTTGCCTGTGAAGCCATCTGGTCCTGGGCTTTTGTTTGTTGAAAGATTTTTAATCAGTTTCAGTGCTTGTGATTGGTCTGTTTATATTTTCTATTTCTTCCTGGTTCAGTCTCGGAAGGTTGCACTTCTCTAAGACTTCGTCCATTTCTTTCAGGTTGTCTATTTTATTGGCATATAGTTGCTTGTTGTAATCTCTCAGATCATTTGTATTTCTGCAGTGTCAGTTGTTACTTCTCCTTTTTCATTTGCAATTCTGTTGATTTGAGTCTTTTCCCTTTTTTTCTTGATGATCTGGCTAATGGTTTATTAATTTTGTTTATCTTCTCAAAGAACCAGCTTTTAGTTTTATTGGTCTTTGCTATTGTTTCCTTCATTTCTTTTTCATTTATGTCTGATCTGATTTTTTATGATTTCTTTCCTTATACTAATTTTGGGCGTTTTTTGTTCTTCTTTTCTCTAATTGCTTTAGGTGTAAGGTTAGGTTGTTTATTTGAGGTGTTTCTTGTTTCTTGAGGTAGGATTGTATTGCTGTAAACTTCCCTCTTAGAACTGCTTTTGCTGCATCCCATAGGTTTTGGGTCATCGTGTTTTCATTGTCATTTGTTTCTAGGTATTTTTTAATTTCCTCTTTAATTTCTTCAGTGATCTCTTGGTTATTTAGTAGTGTATTGTTTAGCCTCCATGTGTTTGTAATTTTTACAGTTTTTTTCCCTGTAATTCCCATCTAGTCTCATAGCATTGTGGTAAGAAAAGATACTTGATACAATTTCAGTTTTCTTAAAATACCAAGCCTTGACACTTGACCCAAGATATGATCTATCCTGGGGAATGTTCCATGAGCACTTGGGAAGAAAGCGTATTCTGCTGTTTTTGGATGGAATGTCCTATAAATATCAATTAAGTCCATCTTGTTTAATGTGTCATTTAAAGCTTGTGTTTCCTTATTTATTTTCATTTTGGATGATCTGTCCATTGGTGAAAGTGGGGTGTTTAAGTCCCCTACTATGATTGTGTTACTGTCGATTTCCCCTTTTATGGCTGTTTGCATCTGCCTTATGTATTGAGGTGCTCCTATGTTGGTTGCATTAATATTTACAATAGCTATATCTTCTTCTTGGATTGATCCCTTGATCATTATGTAGTGTCCTTCTTTGTGTCTTGTAATAGTCTTTATTTTAAAGTCTATTTTGTCTGACATGAGAATTGCTACTCCAGCTTTCTTTTGCTTTCCATTTGCATGGAATATCTTTTTCCATCCCCTCACTTTCAGTCTGTATGTGTCCCTAGGTCTGAAGTGGGTCTTTTGTAGACAGCATATATATATGGGTCTTGTTTTTGTTTCCATTCAGCCAGGCTGTGTCTTTTGGTTGGAGCATTTAATCCATTTACATTTAAGGTAATTATGTATATGTTTGTTCTTGTTACCATTTTCTTCATTGTTTTGGGTTTGTTATTTTAGGTCTTTTCCTTCTCTTGTGTTTACTGCCTAGAGAAGTTCCTTTTTAGCATTTGTTGTAAAGCTGATTTGACAGTGCTCAATTCTCTTAGCTTTTGCTTGTCTGTAAAGGTTTTAATTTCTCCGTCAAATCTGAATGAGATCCTTGCTGGGTAGAGTAATCTTGGTTGTAGGTTTTTCACCAGTGGCTAAGGTTGGTTCAGTTGGTTGTGTAGGTTTCCTGGTGGAGGGGACTGGTGCCTGTGTTCTGGTGGATGAGGCTGGATCTTGTCTTTCTGGTGGGCAGGACCACGTCTGGTGGTGTGTTTTGGGGTGTCTGTGACCTTATTATGATTTTAGGCAGCCTCTCTGCTAATGGGTGGGGTTGTGTTCCTATCTTGCTAGTTGTTTGGCATAGGGTGTCTAGTACTGTAGCTTGCTGGTTGTTGAGTGGAGCTGGGTCTTAGCATTGAGACGGAGATCTCTGGGAGAGCTTTTGCTGATTGATATTACATGGGGCCTGGAGGTCTCTGGTGGACCAGTGTCCTGAACTCGTGTCTCCCACCTCAGAGTCTCAGGCCTGACGCCCGGCCGGAGCACCAAGACCCTGTCAGCCACATGGTGTCTCTGTGCCTTTAAGCAAGCGACTTAACCTCTCTGGGCCTCAGTGTCTGTTTCCTCATCTACAGACTGGTGTTTGGCAGAGATCCTTTGCAGCTGTACTTCGAGAGACATACAGTGGTCAACCTCCCCGGAACTGGCTCCAGCTTTAGGAAAAGTACTTTTAAAAAAAAAAATTTATAAGAGTATAGTTGATTTGCAATGTTGTGTTTGTTTCTGCTATACAGCAAAGTGAATCAGTTATACATATATCCACTCTTTTTAAGATTCTTTCCCGTATAAGTAATTAGAGAATATTGAGTAGAGTTCCCTGTGCCATACATTCGGTCATTATTATCTATTGGATAATTAGTACTGTGTGTATGTAAATCCAAGTTTCCCAATTTATCCCTCTTTCCCTCTTCACCCAAGTAACGATAAGATTGTTTTCCACATCTGTGACTATATATCTGGGGTGCACTTGTCTTTTCTAATTATAGTTTTCTCCAGATATCTGCCCTTGAGTGGCAGTACAGGATCATATGGTACCGCTGTTTTTAGGTTTTTAAGGAACCTCCATCCTGTTCTCCACAGTGGCTGTTACCAATGTACATTCCAAGCACCAGCATTGGTGTACCCTTTTATCCACGCTCTCTCTAGCATTTACTGCTTCTAGACATTTTGATGAGGGCCAATCTGACTGGTGTGAGGCGATACCTCTTTGTAGTTTTGATTTGCATTTCACTAATAATTAGCAATCTTGAGGATCTTTTCACATGCTTTAAAGAAAAAAAAACTGTGTAATTTACCACTTGAAAGTGTTTTCCTGAAAGCCTGCCCTGTTTTGTGTTTGTAGTCAATTACCTACCGTAGGTCATTTCTGAGGGCAGGCATCATTTACAGCCCCGCAGGCCTTGTGAGTATTAAATGCCAATAAGCACCAGTTTTAATGTTGTTATGAGAAACGGCCACAAGGCGGCAGGATTTCTTCATGCCCACCTCTGATTACTGGGGCACCAGAGCCTTAGTGAATGCAAGTCATGTTCCTGGGTTGTAAATGACATTGGAATGTGCCAGAACAAACACCCAAGGGCTTGTGTCTCATTACTTTGTCCCCCTTTCCCTTCACCCTCTTTCCCCCTCCCCCAAAGCCCAACCCCTGTGAAACTGCTATGCTGAGGGCGCTGTCATCCGTAGGTGGGACAAATCTGAGGAAGGAGGCTGGAGGTGGGAATCCCACCACCAGGAGACGTGGAGACCAGGTGACTTTAAAAAGCTCTTCCAGACCAAAGGGTCCACCATCATTTGGGTGCACTTGGCTTGGTTTGGCTTTCTGGAGACTGGTTTCAGCCAGAGGGGACAGACACGACAGGTCTAGTGGGGACTAATTAGCTGGCACATCCTCTCCAGCTCCCTCAGCCCCAGGACAGTCCAGCCTTGGGACCCAAGCCTGCTCAGTCTCCAGGGATGTGAGAGCAGCCCACATCACCGAGGCCTCAGGGGAATGTTGTTAGCATTTCGTTGTATTTTTAAAATTAATGTTCATTCTGCATTGGAGCATAGTTGTTTTACAATGCTGTGTTGGTTTTAGGTGTACAGCGCCTTGATTCAGGTATACATAGATGTATAGCTACTCTTTTTTGGATTGTTGGCCCCTATAGGTTATTACAGGGTATTGAGTAGAGTTGCCTGTGCTGTACAGTAGGTCCTTGTGGATGATAGATTTTATTTATATTAGTGGGTATATGTTAATCCCAAACTCCTAATTATGCTTCCTTCCCCCCTGATGTTTCTCCTTGGGTAACCCTAAGTTGGCTTTCTTATTCTGTGAGCCTCTTTCTGGTTTGTAAACGAGTTCCTTTGTATCAGTTTTGAGGTTTCAATTATAATGATACCCTATGGTTTTTGTGTTTCTCTCTCCGACTTATGTCACTTTAGTATGATCATCTCTAGGTCCATTTATGTTGCTGGAAGTGGTATCATTTCATACTTTTTTATGGCTGAGTAATACTCCCTTGTGTATATATATGTACCCCATCCTCTTTACCCATTTTTCTGTCAATGGACTCTACGGTTGCTTTCATGCCTTGGCTATTGTAACTGGTGCTGCAGTGCATGCTTGGGTGCATGGTCTTTTGAATTCTGGTTTTCTCCACATTTACTCTTAGAGGTGGACTACTAGTTCATGTGGTAGCTCTATTTTAACTTTTAAAGGCACTTCCATAATGTTCTCTATAATAGCTATTACCATTTACATCCCACCAGCACCATAAAAGGGTTTTCTTTTTTTCCATGCCCTCTCCACCATTCATTGTAGATTTTTGATGATGCCTTTTCAGACCGGTGTGTTGTAGTTTTGATTTGCATGTCTCTGATAATTGCTATGTTGAGTATGTTTTCATGGGCTGTTTTTTTTTTAATAAACAGTTTGAGTAGAATTTACCTGTTGAAATTGTCTTCTTGAAAGTCTGCTCAGTTTTCATTATTTTCAAACAGTTACCGTTGGACATTTTTTGAGGGCATTTATAGCCCAGTAGTCCTTGTGAATACTGAGTGCCCATAAGAAATCTTTTTAAGGTTGCTGTTGCGGGAAACGGCCACAAGGCGGCAGGATTTCCTTGGGCCCAACTCTGGTTACCCTGGCAACCGGAGCCTTAGGGGAAATTCTGTTTGGGACTTGTAAATTAGTGTGGAATGTGCGAGAACAAACACGCAAATATTGTGTCTCATTGCAACATTTAAAATTAGATTAATATTTACTTTTTATTGGAGTAACATTGATATACAAAAGTTCTGTGTGTTGTAGGTATACAGAAACTTTTTCAGTTATACATATGCGTGTATCTGTGCATCTTCAGCTTCTTTTCGTATATAGGTTATTACAGAGTGTTGATAGACCTCCCTTGGTATACATAGGTCCTTGTTGATTGTCTGTTTTATATGTAATTGTTTGTATTTCTTCACCGTAACCTCCTAATTTATTTCTGTCCCCTCTGGTAACCATATGTTTTTTTTTTTCAATCTCTGAGTCTGTTTATGTTTTCTCAGTTAGTTCACTGACGTGTATTTTTAGATTCCACCTCTAAGTGGTATCATATGATATTTGTCTTTTAATCTGAGTTACTTCACTGAGTATGATTTCTCTATGTTATCTATGTTCCTGCAAATGGCATTATTTCATTCTTCTACATGGTGGGGTCATATTCCATCGTGTACATGTATCACTTATTTCCTATCTGTTCATGTGTCAATGCCATTTTGTTTGCCCCCATGTCTTGGCTATTGTAACTGGTGGTGCAGTGCACACTTGGGTGCATATGTCTTTTCGAATTCCGGTTTTCTCCGCTTATACTCTTTAGGGGTAGCAATGCCAGATCATATGGTAGCTCTATTTTTAGCTTTTAAAGGCGCTTCCTTAATGTCCTGTATTGTGGCTCTTACCATTTACATCCCACCCTCACCATAAAAGGGTTTCCTTTTCTCCGTGCCCTCTACACCATTTATTCATTGTCGATTTTTGATGATGGCCTTTCAGACCGGTGCAAGGTGATCCCTTGTTGTAGTTTGGATTTGCATGTCTCTGCTAATTGCTATGTTGAGCATGTTTTCATGCGCTGTTTTTTTTGTAAACAGTGTGTGGAGAATTTACCTCTTCAAATTGCCTTCTTGAAAGTCTGCCCTGTTTTCATTTATTTTCCAACACTTACCCATGGACGTTTTTTGAGGGCAGGTATCATTTAGAGCCCCGAAGTCCTGAAGCTATCCTTTTAAGGTGGCATTGTGGGAAACAGCAGCAAGGCAGAGGGATTTCCTTGGGTGCAATCCTGCTTACCCTGGCAGCCGGTGCCATAGGGGAATTCCTGTTTGGGGCTGTTAAATTAGAGAGGAATGTGCCAGATCAGACACCCTTATCTTGCATCCCATTACCACTTCTTTTTTTTAGATTTTTATTTTTCATTGGAGTAACATCGAGGTAAATGCTTTGTATGTTGTAGGTATAGAGAAACCTTTTCCTTTATACATATACATATATCTGTGCATCTTCGGCTTCTTTTCCCAGATAGGTTATTAGAGAGTGTTGATAGACCTCCCTGGTATACATAGGTCCTTGTTATCTATTTTATATGAAATAGTTTGTATTTGTTAATCTCAACCTCCTAATTTATCCCTTGACCCCTTCTATCCCTTTTGGTAACCATATGTTTGTTTTCTAAGTCCCTGAGTCTGTTTATGTGTTCTCAATTTGTTCAATGGTATTTTTAGATTCCACCTACATGTGATACCATAAGATATTGGTCTTTGTGATTCTGATTTACTTTATTTAGTATGATTATCTCTAGGTTTATCTATGTTCCTGCAAATGGCATTATTTCATTCTTTTACCTGGCTAAATCATATTCCATTGTGTACATGTATTACATCTTCTTTATCCATTCATCTGGCTATGGACATTTTGTTTGCCTCCATGTCTTTGTAATCAAATTTACTCTGATAGAAAATACAAATTAAATCAAAAAAACAAACAAGAAGCAATGAGACATAAGCTTTTGTGGGTTTGTCCTGGCACATTCCACTCTAATTGACAACCTAGGAAAACGACTTCCAGGAAGGCTCTGTTGCCCTAGTAAACAGAGTTGGGAATGTAGAAATCCTGCCTCCTTGTGGCTGTTTCCTGCAACAGCAGCTTTAAAACCAGTGCTAATGGTCACTTAATATTCACAAAGATTGCAGTGCTGTAAATGACAGCTGCGCTCAAAAAATATCCTATGGTCAGGAATCGACAAAAAAGTTCAAAACAGGACAAACATTCAAGAAAACAATTTCAAGAGGTAAATTTTACTCAGTCTTTACAGAAAAAAAATGGGACTCGGAAAATTGCTCAAAATCACAAATCCAAATAACAGAGAGGCATCACCACACACCAGTCAGAATGGCCATTAGCAAAAAAGTCTACAAACAATACATGCTGAAGGTGTGGAGAAATGCATACCCTCTATGCTGTTTGTGGTATGTAAACTGGTAACAGCCACTAAGGAGAACAGAATGGAGGTGCCGTTAAAAGGTAAAAATTGAGCTACCATATGATCTGGCTGACCCACTACTGGGCCTCTCAGCCGAGAAGACCAGAATCGAGAAGACACAGGCACCCAAATGTCCACCGCAGCAAGATAACTAAGACATGGAAGCAACCAAAATGTCCATCGACACATGAATGGACAAGAGGAGGTGGTACATGTACACAATGGAATATTAGCCACAAGAAAGGATGAAACAGTGCCCTTTGCAGCACCATAGATGAGCCTAGAGATAATCATAGTACATGAAATAAGTCAGAAAGAGAAAGACAGATATCCTATGACAACATTTATAGGTGTTATCTAAGAATTCATACCAGTGGACAAATTACCACAGAGAAAGACACTCACAGACATAAAAGACAAACTTATGGTTAACCAAAAGGAAAGGTGGGAGAAGTTGATAAATTAGGATACTGGGCTTAACATACATACACTAAAACGTATAAAATATATAATCACGAAAGACCACCATGTACCAAGGAAGGTCTACTCAACACTCTGTAATAACCTACATGGGAACAAGTTCAGAGGATGAATAGATAATGTATATGTATAAATGAACCAGATTCTGTACACCTAGAACAAACACAAGATTGTAATCAAATTTACTCTGATAGAAAATACAAATTAAATTAAAAAAACAAACGAGAAGTAATGAGACATCAGCTATTGGGTTTGTCCTGGCCCATTCCACTCTAATGGACAACCTAGCAACAGGACTTCGAGGAAGGCTCTGTTGCCCTAGTAACCAGAGTTGCGAATGTAGAAATCCTGCCGCCTTGAGGGTGTTTCCCGCAATAGCGCTTTAAACCCAGTGCAAATGGTCACTTAACATTCACAAGGACTGCAGGGCTGTAAATGACAACAGCCCTCAAAAAATATCCTATGGTTTGGAATCGACAAAAATTTCAAAACAGGGCAAATTTTCAAGAAGACAGTTTCAAGATGGAAATCTTACACTTTTAAGAAAAAAACGACATGGCAAAATGCTCAGTATCATGATTTATTAGAGACATGCGAATCCTTAACTACACAAAAGCAGGGAGAATGAATGAGACACAAACCCTTGGGTGTTTGTCCGGGCTCATTCCACTCTAATTTCCAATCAGGAAAAGGACTTTCCCTAAGGCTCAGGTTGCCCCAATTACCAGAGTGGGGCATGAAGAAACCCGGTTGGTTTGTGGCGGATTCCTGAAACAACAACTGGGAAACTGGTGCTTGAGGGCACTGCATATTCACACGGCCCTCGAGGCTGTAAATGACACCTGTGTCTTGGGGTTAGTTATGGAAAGCAAGTTCAAAATGTGCCAGAATTTCAGGAACCAGATATCAAGATGTAAATTTCCCTCACAGTGATTTTATGATTTTATTATTTTTGAAAAAAATCCCACCAGCAGCTGCTCAACATCGGAAATTGTGGGCTAATGCAAAAAGGACCACAAAGAGGTATCACCTCTCACTAGTCAGAATGACCATCACCACAAAATCTCAAAAGAAGAAATGCAGGAAAGAGCGTGAAGAAAGGGGAGCTGTGTTACACTCTTGCTGGGCATAAAATTTGCTAACAGGCACTTTGGAGAACAGTATGAAGGTTCCTTAATGACTGAAAAATAGAGCTAACTTAGGATCCAGTAATTCCACTCCTGGCTGTAAATCCGGGGAAAACCAGAAATCGACAAGACACATGCACCTCAGCGTTCACTGTAGCACTGTATACAAGAGCCTAGACTTGGAAGCAACGAAAGTGTCCATCGAAGGATGAGTGGATGAAAAAGATGTTGTACATAAATACAATGGAATATTTCTCAACCAAGAAATGAATGAAATAATGTCATTTGCAGCAAATTGGATAGACCTTGATACACTCATACTAACTGACATAATTCAGACAGAGAAAGGTAAATTTCATACGGTATCACTTATAGGTGGAATCTAGAAGCGGATGCAGGGCTTCCCTGGTGGCGCAGTGGTTGAGAATCCTTCTGCCAATGCAGGGAACACGGGTTCGATCACTGGTCTGGGAAGATCCCACATGCCGTGGAGCAACTAAGCCCGTGCGCCACAACTACTGAGTCTGTGCTCTAGAGCCCGTGAGCCACAACTACTGAGCCTGCGTGCCACAACTACTGAAGCCCGTGTGCCTAGAGCCCGTGCTCCACAACGAGAGAAGCCACTGCAATAAGAAGCCCGCGTACCGCAACGAAGAGTAGCCCTTGCTCGCCGCAACTAGAGAAAGCCCATGCGCAGCAACGAAGACCCAACACAGCCAGAAATAAATAAGTAAAAAATAAAATAAAAGTGGATGCAAATGAACTAACTTACAAAACAGAAACAGAGGCACTGACTTAGAAAACAAACTTATGGCCGCCGAGGGGAAAGCTGTGGTGCGAGGCATAAATTAGGAGGTTTAAATTAGCATACATATTCTTATAGGGAAACTACATAGTCAATAATGACCTACTGTATAGCACAGTGAATTCAACTCAACAGATTCTAATAACCGAAAAAGGATATATAAGAATACGTAAGAATCTGAAAAAAAAATATAGACGTCTTTGTATAAATGGTTCCAGTGTCTGTACTCAAAAGAGGAACACAACATTGTGAGTCAGCTATACTGCATTATACAATTAAAATTACAGAGAGAGAGAGAGAGAGAGGGAGAGGAAGAGGGAGAGGGAGAGAGGGAGAGAGAAATGGTTTCTACATTGCTTCAGATGCAGTGACCCAAACTGGCGTCACATCCCTGGAGCCAGAGCTCATTTGGGTTCCAAGGCTGCACTGTCATGGGGCTCAGAGAGCGAGGTACTGCCAGCAAAGGAGGTGCACCTGGTAGTATACTGCCTCTTCCCACTACCTGGATCCAAAATCTAGGTAGTGGTATAAACCCCGCTACTGCTAAAACATGGCGCAGACACCCCAAGGATGGTGGACCCCCTGGGCTGGAAGAGATTTTTCAGGTCACCTGGTCTCCACATCTGCTGCTGCTGCGGTTCAAACCTCTCCCCTTTCTTGTAGAGTCGCCCCAACGAAGAAGGCAGCACCCTCAACAGCCGGTTTGCACGGCTTGGAATTTTTCCGGGGGATGAAGGGGAAGGTGCGGAAGGGATGCGACACAAGCCCTAGGGTGTTTGGACAGGCACATTTCCAATCAGGAAGAGGAGTTTCCGGAAGGCTAACATGGCCCCATTAAAGAGGATGGGGCTTGAAGCAATCCTGCCGCCTTGTGGCCGGTTCCCGAAACAACAAGTTGAAAACCGGTGCTCAGGGGCACTGCAATTCACAAGGCCTGCAGGGTTGTAAATGACACGTGTCCTCGAAATATGTCTGGGGATAGTAATCAAAAAGACTTGAAAACAAGACAGAATTGCAGGAACCGGAATTCAAGAGGTTGCATACACTCGCCATAGAAGCACATGAAAAGCTGCTCAACATCGCCAATGATTCGGTTGGCCAGAAAGGGCCTACGCGTTTTTCATTAACATATTAACATAGTAAGGAAAAACCCGTAGGCCCTTTTCGGCCAACCAGATATGCGGGAAATGCAGGTCAACACTACAAAGAGGTATCACTTCGCACCAGACAGAATGGCCATCACCACAAAGTCTGAAAACAACAAATGCTGCAGAGGCCGTGGAGAAGAGGGAGCCCTGCTGTGCTGATGGTGGGAATGTAAATGGCTAACAGCCACTCTGGGAAAGTGTATCGTGTTTCCTAAGAAATATAAAAAATAGAGCTACAGAGCATACGGCACTTGCACTCCTGGGCGTATTATCTTGGGAAAACTGTGAATTGACAGGACACAGGCACCCCGACATTTAGTGCAGCTGTGTTTGCAAGAGCCGTGACTGGAAGCAACCTGATTGTCCTTGGAAGGAAAAAATGGATAAAGAGGATGTGGTACTTAGGTACAATGGATTATTACTCAGCCATGAAATGAATGAAATAAGGCCAGTTGCAGCAACTCAGATGGATCTAGATATGATCATACTAAGTGACATAAGTCAGACAGAGAAAGAGACTTGTCAGATGATTTCACTTATAGGTGGAATCTAAAAATGGATACAAATGAACTAACTTACAAAACAGAAAAATAGACACAGATTTAGCAAACACACTTATGGCTACTAAAGGGGAAAGGTGGGGTGGGGAGAGGCATAAACCAGGAGGTTGAAATTAGAATACATACCCTTCTGTAGACAAAATAGGTAATCGAGAAGGACCTACCGTATAGCACGTAGAACTCGACTCAACACACTATAATCACTGGAAAAGAATATATATAGACTGGTAAGAACCTGAAAAAGAATACATAGATGTCTCTCTGTACGTGAATCAAGTGGATGTACACCAGAATGAAACATAACGTTGTAAATCTGCCATACTCCACAATGAAAAGAAAGATAAATTACAAAGAGAGACAGAGAGAAATTCTTCGTAAATTCTTTCAGGGGTGGTGACCCAACCTGGTGTCACATCATGTAGATCCAGAGCAGGCTTGGGTCCTAAGGCTGCACACTCGTGGTGCTGAGGGGCCTGGTGAGCATGTGCAGTGAATGCAGCCCCCCTGGAGATGTGCTGCCTGATCCCCACTGCAGGTGCAGAAATCTTCAGGGCAGGGGACCTAACCTACGACTAAACATGCCTGGGACACCCAGCAGATGGTGGACTGTCTGGACGGGAAGAGTCTGGAAAAGTTCCCTCATGTCCACATCTCATGCTGGTGCCCCCCACCCCCCCACCTCCAGCCTGTTTCCTTACAGACTTGCACCTGGGGAAGGCAGCACCCTCAAGAGCTCGTTTTGCACAGCTTGGAATTTGTCCAGGGGATGAAGGGGAAGGGGGGGGTACAAATGAGACACAAGCCCTAGGTGTTTGGACAGGCACAGGCCACTCTAATTTCCAATCTGGAAGAAGATTTTCCCGAAGGCTCAGGTTGCCCCGGTAACCGGAATGGGACTCAAAGCAATCCTGCCTCTTTGTAGCCTGTTCCCAAAAGAACAAGTTGAAAACTGGTGCTCAGGGGCACTGCAGTTCACAAACCCTGCAGGGTTGTAAATGACACCTATTGTTGAAAAATGTCTTGGGGTAAGTAATGGAAAAGGCTTTGAAAACAAGGCAGAATTGCACAAACCAGATTTTAAGAGGTAGATTACGCTCGCCCTTAATGCACAGGAAAAGCTGCTCAACATCAGACAGCAATAGTTTTATATTTTTATCCGTTCCGCTTGCACAGAAAAGTCTCATGGGGTGATGTAAAGTAGTCCATTTGGATGTTGTGCATGGTGTAGGCATGGATTAAAGCCTAGGAACCTCAAGCTTCAGTCCCCTGAAACTTTTAAATTAGGATGCAAGCAATCCTGTCCAGCATTTGAACACAGCAAGACACTGTCTTTATTTTATTTGTCAGGTAATTAATGTGTCTTCTGCCGCAAGGAGAGAAACAACTGGCATCTTCTATCATTGTGTTGTACAAAAATCTTTGAACAGAGTGTGCAAGCAGAGGCTGATACAAGATGTGAAAAAAAATGAGAGACCCTTGTGGAATTTTCTCGTAACCTGCTGCAATCTTCCATTTAAAATGTGGGAATAATCAATCTTCTAAGGAAAAAGGCCCAAGGAAGGTTTTTGCTTTTGTGGGATAATGGGATTGCTAAAGATGTCAGGAGGCAAGAAGAATTGGTGAGAATGACCACGAGACATCAGAGAAAAGTCAGATCCGTGGACGAAATGATGTTTACCTCTGTGAGTCAATGAGAGGTAGTAGCAACTGAAAAGAAAGCTGAATACAGCATTTTCTGAGTAAATGTAACCTTTCAGCTGTCATAGAAAAAATGAATTTTCACTATGATACAACATATTTATTTTGTTTGGAAACTTAAATTTAAAGCTTAATAATTAGATTTACTGAAGAAATGAAAATATCTCTGTGGTTTAAATAAATAATGTGTTCTGCTACAGATAAGGAGACTAAATAAATAGGAATAAGACTAAATAAATAAAGAGGAAAATAACAAATTAGATGTTATTAACATTAACTGACAATCATCTAAAGACAGAGGAGAGACAGAAAGAGAGAACTCATATCAAGTATATATTAAAAACTCCTAAATAAGAAGTCCTTCAATAAGAAGATAAGGCCATAGCAAAAATGGGGAAAATATACCAAAAGATATTTCAAAAAAGAGAATACAGAATGTTAAGTAAACATATCAAAAGATGCTTGGCTTCTAGTAATCAATGAAATGCAACAAAACCAATACTTGGAATTATCACTAACCAACCAGAAAGCTCAAATGAAAGTAACAGGTATTATCAAGTTTGACAAGAATGTGTCTAATCCTTGAATCTCATTCACTGCTGCTGAGGATGAAAAACCATACAAATGTTTTGAACATATTTACAAGTATCTAAAAAGAGACACACATGAAAACCATGACTCGAAAATTTTACTACTGCATATATACTGAACAGTAATTTATACACATACCACCGAAGCACAAGTTCTAGAATTTATATACCAGTGCTATTTTCAATAGACACGACTGAAAATCAC
Source organism: Neophocaena asiaeorientalis asiaeorientalis (assembly GCF_003031525.2). Classification (NCBI taxonomy): domain Eukaryota; kingdom Metazoa; phylum Chordata; class Mammalia; order Artiodactyla; family Phocoenidae; genus Neophocaena; species Neophocaena asiaeorientalis. The sequence goes on from NW_020172179.1 coordinate 562,000, forward strand.
TCATATTGTAATATACGTTGCAATAAATTAATTAATAGTTCAATGTTTACACTATGGAATCATATGCGACAGTGGCAGTGCATGATCACGATAACAGGCAACCATATCGGTGTATTCACAAACAACATAAGGAATAAAGAAGCCCACTCCGGAAGTGGTTATACTGTGTCATAACATTTATATAAAATACAAAATGCAGGGCTTCCCTGGTGGCGCAGTGGTTGAGAGTCCGCCTGCCGATGCAGGGGACACGGGTTCGTGCCCCGATCCGGGAAGATCCCACATGCTGCGGAGCGGCTGGGCCCGTGAGCCATGGCCACCGAGCCTGCGCGTCCGGAGCCTGTGCTCCGCAACGGGAGAGGCCACAACAGTGAGAGGCCTGCATACTGCAAAAAAAAAAATAAATAAATAAAATGAAATAAAATACAGGTGAAGTGATCTTTTTGTTAGATACCAGAACAATAGTAAACCTTAAGGGGAGTCACTAGAATGGGAAACGGGGCCTCTGAGTGTCTAGCAATTTTCTGTGTCTTTATCTAGAAGTTATGTAGAGAGTGTATTCAGATTCTGAATTTTCTGAAATTTGTTATTTTCTTATAAACCGCGCATGTTTTTAGTTGTTTTTTATACATAACAAAAAGTAAAAAATGTAGACCAGGGAAGGTAATTATATTAGCATTTTAATATCCATGTTTTTCAAGGTGGAAGTGAAAGGTATTCAATACTTGACATTGAGATCACTTTTTAAAAGTAAGCTGAAAATTTGAGAGTAATAAATAAGGTATACTTCTTCATATATAGTCCTCAAAGAGGAGGGGTAGAAAGGAGTATTTTTTAAAATTAATACAGAATAGTTAAGATAGAAATTATGAAAACAGACTAGGTTTAAAAAAGAGCACACTGGACTTCCCTGATGGCACAGTGGATAAGAATCTGCCTGCCATTGCAGGGGACATGGGTTCAATCCCTGGTCTGGGAAGATCCCACATGCCACGGAGCAGCTAAGCCTGTGTGCCACAACTACTGAGCCTGCATGCCGCAACTACTGAAGCTCGTGCACCTCGAGCCCTTGTGCCACAACAACAGAAGCCACTGCAAGGAGAAGCCTGTGCACCACAACGAAGAGTAGCCCCTGCTTGCCACAACTAGAGAAAGCCCATGCACAGCAAAGAAGACCCAATGCAACCAAAAATAAATTAAATCTTTAAAAAATAAATTAAAAAGCACACAATAACATGGTAAATCTAAGTATTTTCAGTACTATAGTATATGTAAATGGATTAATATCTCCTATTAAAGTATAATTTTTTTATATTATGTGCAACTAAATTTTTTTCACAATATACAGGTAAAATAAAAGAATTACATTAGAAAGGAAAATACATTCCATGTATTTTAAAACAATTAGCATCTGATATGCATCTTAAAGTAGTCTTTAAGCTTAGAACAGTTTGTCATTATTGTAATTAGTACTATTATCCCAATTTCTTCTTTTTTTACAAATTTATTTATTTTTGGCTGCGTTGGGTCTTCGTTGCTGCACGCAGGCTTTCTCTAGTTGCGGCGAGTGGGGGCTACTCCTCGTTGCAGTGTGCGGGCTTCTCATTGCAGTGGCTTCTCTTGTGGAGCATGGGCTCTAGGTGCATGGGTTTCAGTAGTTGTGGCTCGCGGGCTCTAGAACGCAGGCTCAGTAGTTGAGACTCACAGGCTTAGTTGCTCCGTGGCATGTGAGCTCTTCCTGGACCAGGGCCCGAACCCGTATCCCCTGCATTGGCAGGCAGATTCTTAACCTCTGTACCACCAGGGAAGCCCTATCTCAATTTCTTAAACAATATTTCAATACCTTTTTCTATTTGAAAAAATATTTTAATATTTTTTCCTTTGCTTTTTTGTGGTCTGATACGTGGTAAATATTTAGGTGCTAACATAATCTAAAAATATATGTGTGTTTACAGCTGAAAAAAACTGAATCAAGAAGAAATAGATAACTTGAACAGACTGATCACTAGAAGTGAAATAGAATCTGTAATTTAAAAAACACCCTGCAAACAAAAGTCCAGGATCAGGTGGTTTCACAGGCAAATTCTACCAGACATACAAAGAAGAACTTATACTGATTATTCTCAAACTCTTCCAAAAGATTGAAGAGTAAGGCGTACTTCCAAAGACATTCTATGAATCCACCATCACCCTGATATCAAAACCAGATGGGGGGCTTCCCTGGTGGCACAGTGGTTAAGAATCCGCCTGCCAATGCAGGGGACACGGGTTCAATCCATTATCTGAGAAGATACCACATGCCGTGGAGCAACTAAGCCCACGCACCACAACTACTGAGCCTGCAGTCTAGAGCCCACTAGCCACAACTACTGAAGCCCGTGCGCCTAGAACCCATGCTCTGCGACAAGAGAAGCCACCGCATTTAAGCCCACGCACCACAACGAAGAGTAGGCACTGCTTGCCGCAATTAGAGAAAGCCCATGCACAGCAACGAAGACCCAACACAGCCGAAAGGCACATGAAAAGATGCACATCATTGCTAATTATTAGAGAAATGCAAATCCAAATTACAATGCGGTACCACTTCACACTGGTCAGAATGGCCATCATTAAAAAAGTATACAATTAATAAATGCTGGAGAGGGTGTGGAGAAAAGGGAACCCTCTTGCACTGTTGGTGGGAATGTAAATTGATACAGCCATTATGGAAAACAGTATGGAGGTGCCTTAAAAACTGAAAATAGAAGTATACCATACGACCCAGCAATCCCACTACTGGGCATATACCCTGAGAAAACCATAATTCAAAAAGAGTCGGGCTTCCCTGGTGGCGCAGTGGTTGAGAGTCCGCCTGCCGATGCAGGGGACGCGGGTTCGTGCCCCGGTCCGGGAGGATCCCACGTGCCGCGGAGCGGCTGGGCCCGTGAGCCGTGGCCGCTGAGCCTGTGAGTCCGGAGCCTGTGCTCTGCAGCGGGAGAGGCCACAACAGTGAGAGGCCCGCGTAACACAAAAAAACAAAAAAACAAAACAAAACAAAAAGAGTCATGTACCACAATATTCATTGCAGCTCTATTTACAATAGCCAGGACATGGAAGCAACCTAAGTGTCCATCAAAAGATGAATGGATAAAGAAGATGTGGCACATATATACAATGGGATATTACTCAGCCATAAAAAGAAACAATTGAATTATTTGTAGTGAGGTGGATGGACCTAGAGTCTGTCATACAGAGTGAAGTAAGTCAGAAAGAGAAAAACAAATACCATCTGCTAATGCATATATATGGAATCTAGAAAAATGGTACTGACGAGCCTAATGACAGGGCAGGAATAAAGATGCAGATGTAGAGAACGGACTTGAGGACACAGCAGGGAAGGGGAGGCTGGGACGTAGTGAGAGAGTAGCATTGACATACATATACTACCAAATGTAAAATAGCTAGTGGGCAGCTGCTGCATAGCACAGGGAGATCAGCTCGGTGCTTTGTGACGACCTAGAGGGCTGGGATAGGGAGGGTGGGAGGGAGGTTCAAGTGGGAGGGGATAAGTAGAATATATGTATACATATAGCTGATTCACTTTGTTGTACAGCAAAAACTAACAATGTTATAAAGCAATTATACTCCTATAAAGGTGTATAAAAAACATTGTAAATCAGCTATACTTGAAAATATTTTTTAAATGCAAAAAAAATTTTAAATGTAAGTTTTGTGTGTGTGTGTGTGTGTGTGTGTGTGTGTGTACCACAGGTTCAATATGTAAATTATGTCTAATTGATTACATTGTTTTTCAAAATAAAGAATTTTTTATATTTTACATCAGCTTCATAATATAAATGCAGAAAAACTATATATTTTTTTCTTAAAGTTCAGAAATAGCCATTTTGCTCATTCGGTATACTGTACACCACTAACTTTATTAAAAATGGATTTGTGACCTCTTCCCTCTATTCTATTAAACTCTCTCAAGTTTAATAGAATGTTCTGCCATGAACTGACTTCTCACCTTAGAGACATGAGATTTGCATCCTGAAATCTCTTTCTTGCAAAAATGCCCAGTTAGCATCCAAGCATTACAGAAAAGAAATGCTTTTTTACAGATCTCAAATTCCATGCAGCTTTACTCAAGACCTCTTGTATTTTTAAATTGTCAACACTCACCTGAGGTCTTTAAAAATCAACAAAAACATAATTTTGTGTTTTCTTTCATTTATTCTGGTTCTAAGTGGCCATTTCTAAATGAAAGTATTTAAGTATGTTAACGTCACCTTATAACATCCTATTTCAAATGCCTACCGTCTCTCCAAAGATGAAATATGAGGAACTCATAATTATGCTCTCCAAAGATTTACTCTCTGAATCTGTATTACCTTTCTGCTGAACTCCACACTGTTCATTTTTCTCTGAGAATATTCTTTTACTTGTATGGTCACCTCACAATGCTGTCTCATTTCATGTAGCTTTTTCCTACAATTTTATGCCTAGTTTATTTCTGGGAAAATGCATTATTTCAGATTGATACTTATAGACACAAAGACTTGGCTATAATTCCCCGAATGTTTCAAGAACTCCTTTTTTTTTAATACCTAGATTCTGAAGCTCTCCACAAAGCATTACTAAAACTTCATTTACATAAGTATCTATATATTAATCACACAATAATGCATTTATAATTGTATTATGATTTATTGCTAATTTTGGAGCATAAACGTAGCTGTCTTATTTACCACCCTCTTGTAAATCACTTTAATATTTGCACTTAGGACTTGAAAGAGAATGGATAAATAAAAAACTGAAGAATATGCAAATTCAATTTATATATTTTTCATAAAATTAGGTGATTATCTAACCTTTATCCAAAAAAAAAAAACAAGAGCCCAGATGCTCTGCAAGCATGATACTCGAGAATGTAGGGTCTTACAGCAGGAAAACATGCAGTAATCCATGCAGCAGAGTTTACCTGTGACCAGCTGGGGTTAGTGACCTATGCATTCCTTACATGCTACATATCAGGAATGGAAAAATGGAATCTGTCAGTTGTGGAAATAAGTATAATGAAGTTTTGTAGCAGGTCATGCTCATATATTCAACAAAGGTACAATCAAAATTATACTCAATTCTAGTAAATCTAAGTCTGTATCTGTTACTTTGTCTTTAACTATGAAATGTCAGAACTGACTTAAAAAAAAAACAACAAAAAAAGTGTTTTTTAAATTATGGTCGTGGTCAGTAAGACATAGCCCAGCACTGCTAATGTGACTTAGTGATTCTCTCATCAGGAAACACAGTTTCTACTTCCTCTTTTATTCTCCGCATCCTGTAGTAAGTAAAGTTTCAGTGAAAGATACATCTACATGGCAAAAAGAAAAGAAAAGAAAACTTACATGTACTGATAAGATAATTTCTGATGGGTTTTACCACCTGTGTTTCTGGGGATGGATGCAAGCTAGAGTTCCCTACTCTGACGTTTTCACTGATGTCATTCCCCTTGATCCTCAGTTTGAAAGTGGATAAAAATGTTTTCTATGTTTTCTTCTTTAAGAAATTAGATAAAGAATGCTGTCTAGGGCTTCCCTGGTGGCGCAGTGGTTGAGAGTCCACCTGCCGATACAGGGGACACAGGTTCGTGCCCCGGTCTGGGAGGATTCCATATGCCACGGAGCGGCTGGACCCGTGGGCCATGGCCGCTGAGCCTGCGCTTCCGGAGCCTGTGCTCCGCAATGGGAGAGGCCACAACAGTGAGAGGCCCACGTACGGCAAAAAAAAAAAAAAAGGATGCTGTCTAGACATGATCCTCTAATGATTTTCAATCAGTGGTCATCAACAGAAGAAAAGCACAGACTCTCATACCCACAGGATGACATTCAGTCAGATAAGAAAATTCTCCCTGAAATCAGAGTTTCATCTTTAACATGTAATCAAAGGCTTCCACAGGTTCTGCATCACTATGCAGTCAGCCCTACCATATGGGATTGGCTCTGAGAATCTCACATCAGATGACTGACCCACATGTCATAGCACACTGATCTGGTACCAGGTCCTGCCTCTCGTAATGATCTCCTGCAGGGACGTTGGGACATTCTAGGATGTTTCCTGGAGCCATTTACCCTATACAGGTACACTTCCAAGTAGAAACAGAAGCTTTGATTCTCACTGGGACCCCTGCTCTGTCCAACCAACCTCTCTAGAAATATGATGTTCTAATCTCTCCTGCTTAGAACATTTCAAGGTCTCTCCCTGTGCTAATTTAGTAAAGGTAAAAGAGAAACGAGAAAGAGGCAAACTATGCAGGGAGCGATATATAGGATTCCTTTACCTAATGTATTTATCTGATATACCCAAATACTGAGAAATATAGATTCATTTCATAACGGTCAAGAAAAGAAGAGGAGGAACCTCCATGCCAACAGTATATATAAAATGGAATCAATATTGTATAAGCTCCAGCTTAAGCTTAGCTATGAGGTACTAACTCTTCTCATAAAGAAGCAATAACTCTCCATCATTTGAAGCACACTGAGGACTCAGACAGCTGGACACGGAGGGTGTAGGCTTCTCACTCAAATTCTGTACCTGCATCACAGAGCAATGAAATATTCCCAAAGAATTATTGAGGATGAGGTGGGGAGGCGAAACAAAAAATATGAATCCATAGTCTGCCCTACCATCTGTTTGCTAGATATTACCACCGTCTTGGTCCAATATGACCTTCCCACTTTTCTCTGGGCCTCCCTACTTTCCACCTCCATCCTCTCATTATATCTTACCTACACTTGGGAAGAACTCTAGTTTTTCCACTTTATCAACAAATAATCCAAATACCAGCTGTGTATATAATTCCTTAGAAATCTCAGGTCTGACTCAGTAATCCATGACCTTAGAAATCTAAAGTTTTCCTAATTCCCTTTATTATTTGTTTCTAATTTCCATGTACTTACACTCTCAGGACCTCCACTGTTCTCAAGTTCATCTTCCCTGCAAAACCTGTCAACCTGGACATAGACTTAAGTACCCCCCTCTAATTATCTCCTAGGGAATCTAGTTTTTAAAGCCTCAGCAAGCCTTATGGACTTCATTAAAGACTCTTTAAGATAACCCATGGGAGATAGCAGTACACCCACAGATATCTATTTAATACACCCCCAGAGTAATATTTTTTTTTATAAAGTCTCTTCTGGCCAATGACTCTCAGCTCTTCTTCTTCAGCATGTGCAGTGTCTCAGCCTTCTGATTACTCTCTGCTCTATCCCAGGGCCACTCCCTTTCCTGATGTTACATTCTTTCCCAATTTTGTATGTTGGTAAAATCAAATAACATAAAATATAACATGTTAACTATTATAAAGTACTGTTCAGTGATATTAAATACATTCACATTACTGGGCAGCCAATATCACCATTTATCTTTCTAACTCTTTTCTATCTTTTAAAACTGTAACTCTATGTCCTTTAAACATAACTTTCCTTTTTGTTCCGTAACCACCTGAAAAGCATCATTACCCTCTCAATTTCGATAATTTTGACTACACTAAGTGCCCCATATAAGTAGTATAGTTATGACTCGCTAAAAGTCACAAAAGTGGCATTTTTGGTAGCTAAATGTCCTCAAGATTCATCCATGTTGTAGCATATTCCTAGATGTTTTCCTTCTTAAGACTGATTAACATTCTATTATATGGGTATACCACATTTTGCTTATCCAGGAAGTAGTGGATGAACACTTAGGTTGCTTTCATATTTTAGCTGTGATTATTACTGCTATAAACATTGGAGTACAAATATTTCTTTAAAACCCTGATTTCAATTCCTTTGGGTATACCTCATAGTAAAATTACTGGATCATATAGTAATTCTATTTTTCAATACCTGAAAAATTGCCATACTGTTTTGCAAAGCAGCTGTATCATTCTGCATTCCCACTGACATAGCACAATGCTTCCAATATCTTCACATCCCCACCAATACTTGTTTTCTGCTTGTGTGTGTATGTGTGTGTGTTTGTGCATGTGTATATGCACCCAAATATATAAACGTGCATTTAGTGATATGGAGCATTTTTTCAAGTGCTTAGTCATTTGCACATCTTTTTTGAAGAACCATCTATTCAAGTCTTTTATCCATTTTTGAATCAGGGTGCTTGCTTTTTGTTGAGTTGTAGGAGTTCTCTGTATATTCTGAACAGAAATCTCCTGTCAGATAGATGGTTTTCAAATATTTTCTCCCATCTTGTGGGTTGCCCTTTTATTCTGTTTACATTTCTTTGATACACATTTTTAAAAAAATGTACTGAAAATTGTTTGTTTTTTTGTCAGCTGTGCTTTGTTGTTCCTTCGTTTCACATTGAGGAGGACACTGCCAAATCCACTGTCATGAAGCTCTTGTCCTGTGTTGTTTTCTAAGACTTTTTATTTTATTAGGTCTTATGTTTAGTTTCTTATATTTCATTAATACATGCTCACTAATTTTTGTTTATGATGTTAGGTAAGGGTCCATCTTCCTTCTTTTGCATGTTGACAACAAGACTTCTCAGCACCATTTGTGGAATAGACTATCCTTTCTACTTTGAAAGGTCTTAGCAACTTGTCAAAAATCATTTGGCCATATATCAGGGTTTATTTCTGGGTGTTCTATGCTATTGGTCTTGAATAGGGGAGAAAATAATATAATCTATCCAGGTTGATGAAGAACATAAAGAAAGACCAGGACTGAGAATTAGAAGGGCAATATAAAAGAGCAGGGAAGGGCTTCCCTGGTGGCGCAGTGGTTGAGAGTCCACCGGCCAATGCAGGGGACGCGGGTTCGTGCCCCGGTCCGGGAGGATCTCACATGCCGCGGAGCGCCTGGGCCCGTGAGCCGTGGCCACTGGGCCTGCACGTCCGGAGCCTGTGCTCCGCAACGGGAGAGGCCACAGCAGTGAGAGGCCCACGTACTGCAAAAAAAAAAAAGAGCAGGGAGTAAAAGGCAGTGTGAGAGAAGATTTTGTATGTGCAAGTTCATGGAAATATGATCATGCTAAAACCACTAAAAGCCTGACTTTGAACAATAGAGTAAATGTTTTAGCCAGAAACATAACACCCATCTCTGGGAAATATAGTATGGGCATAAAGATAAACCACACACAAACATATTAAAAAGGGAAAGGTTTTCATGGTGTGAGAATATTGTGGGATTTGAAGTACAATTCACTTCTGTTGTACCATTGTCTCTAAAATTTACCACAGTGTATACACAAGCAATTCCAATTCTGGTAATGTGCTTGACAGGTTTATATATGAACTTCAGCAGACCAGGAAATGTACATTCATAGTAGGACTGTTCCCTAAAGCAAAAAAACAAACAACAAAACCCCCTGGAAAGACTATATAAATCACTCTGTCAACACACATACAGATGCAATGATGGTTAACAGTCCAAAAACAGAGGGTGAGCATGGGTACAAGAGGCTAATCCCCAGGCCGGGGTGGGGAGCAGAGTTTGAGGGTAACACAGGTAGAAAAGGCTTTTGTCCTATCCTTGATTTTTGGGGTATGGACATTCACAGGTCACTACCCTCACTTCAAAATGAATGAACGTACTCTCCAATTTTTTAAAACAGGTGAAGTAAACATGAGTGATGATAAATTTCAAACTGTCACAAATCAAATAGAATACTAAGAAAAATTAAATAATATGATTTAAGAATGAAGTGGAGAGATTGTCCAAGATGGTGGCATAGAAAGACCCAGAGCTTGACACCTCTCATGGGCACATCAAGGTCACAACTGTTTACAGAACAGCAATTGATGAAAAAGGCCGGGACCTACAGTAAAAGATCTTTTACGGCTAAAGACATAAAGAAGGCACCACAAAAAATAAATAAAGATAAAAAAGAAGGGCTTCCCTGGTGGCACAGTGGTTGGGGGTCCGCCTGCCGATGCAGGGGACGCGGGTTCGTGCCCTGGTCCGGGAAGATCCCACATGCCGCGGAGCGGCTGGGCCCGTGAGCCGTGGCCGCTGAGCCTGCGCGTCCGGAGCCTGTGCTCCGCAAGGGGAGAAGCCACAACAGTGAGAGGCCCGCGTACCGCAAAAATAAATAAATAAATAAATAAATAAATAAATAAATAAAAAAGAAGGCACCGCAAGAAGACAGGAAGGAAGGCCAGTAGTCAGCATAGCCCTAGGACCAGGGCTGGGGCACTAGCCCTGATGTCACCTGGACTGCAGCTCTACCCACAAGTGAACCAGCGCTAGGTTCGGTGTCCCCCAGCATTGTGCAGCCAGCTGCCTTATGATTTAGCCTCACCAAGCAGCAGAGACAGCCTCCACACAAGGCAGAGCCTGGCAAACAACCAGTCTGGGGGCAGCCAAGCCTACCAGACTTCCCACAGTAGTCTGTCCACCGCAACAGAAGAGCCCTAGCAGCCCACATAGGGGGTGCACCTAGAGCATATAGTTCTAGTGACCAGGGGAGAGTGGGCTGCTGCGACACATAGGACCTCTCCTACAAAAGGCCACTTCTCCCATGTGCCGCAGAGCAACTAAGCCCGTGCGCCACAGCTACTGAGCCTGTGCTCTGGAGCCCTCGAGCCACAACTACTGAAGCCAGCGTGCCCTAGAGCCCGTGCTCCACAACAAGAGAAGCCACCGCAATGAGGAGCCTGTGTGCTGCAACGAAGAGTAGCCCCTGCTCGCTGCAACTAGAGAAAGCCCACGTGCAGCAATGAAGACCCAAGACCCAACACAGCCAAAAAAATTAAAAATATAAATTAATTAATTTAAGAAAATAGTCCATGAATGCAACAAGATGCACAACTTCACTAATAACCCAGGGCTTAAAACCATAAGAAAAAAACCATGCATAAACCTACCAGACTGGCAGACACGAAGACACAGTATCAAATAGCAGCAGGACGTGGAGCAACGGAAAGCCTGGTGCGCAGCGGGGGTGCAGCCACTTCTGAAACAATCAGGCCTCAGAGAGCGACGTCCGTGCACACAGACCCACAGTGCTCCTCCCAGCTGAACACAGACCCCCCAGCCCTGCACCAGGACACACGCACATGGACTCCACAGCCACAGGAGCCAAACCTGAAACCAACCTGAAGGCCATCACAGGCGGAGGCAGAAATGAACCAGGCACGCTCCTAGGAAGGAATAGTCCACAGCAGTGGAGTACGTTTTTGTTTAAAGTTAGTAGAATTATAAAAGTTATTTTAAAATAAAACCTATATTCACAAGAGGAAAGAATCTCATGGACACAATGCTGAGCCATCAAGAGCAACAAAGCAGCTTGCACAGTACACCCACTTACAGACTTTGGAACTAGACAAAGCTGGGCTGCGTTATTTAGGGATGCGTGCTGGGCATAAACTATGAGGACAAGATTGCTGGCACAGAATCAGGAGGACAGCTACGGTGGGGAGGACGCTGTGACGAGGGAAGGGCACTCCTGGGTGTCCGCTCATCATGTTCTGTTTCTTGATCTTTAAGATTATTCTTTACATGTATATAACTTAATCCTTAATATGTACTTACAGCTTATCATTTTTGTTTATTAAAAAAGGGGTATCCCGAACAAAGTAGAAGGAGACCTCCTTCTCCCAGGGAAGCAAAGGAATAGTTTCTATCAGTGAAATCTCGATACTATGGCTGCTTCAACATCAAGCCTGACAACAACTCCCGTGAGAGGGGCACCGCAGCCACGACACTCAGAAGGAGGCTCTGGGACCTCAGTCACTGCCTCTGAGGAGCCCACGGCACCTGGTCAAAGTTCTCAGTCATTCCGTGCACGACCCTTTTGCCTTGGTTGCTCTGGCACAGCTCGGTCGGCATCATGGCTGGGAGAGAAGGAATAAACGTGCAGAAGAGGGAACCGGGTTTCCAGCTGACCCACCTCCTTCTATGGAGACAATGCCACAGTCCCTAAGAGAGGGACAGCAAGGGCACGGAATCCAGGCTCTCTGCCTGAGGCCTGGCCACACTAGCGCCCCACGCTTCTGATGCCACAGGGAGAATTTCGCAAGGTGCCCTCAGACCACCTGGTTGGACACATGGGGCTTTCAGACACGCAGGTCCTGTCCGACCCCGCACCTCTGGGGTCACATTCTGGAGGTGGGCCTGGAAGCCTCCAGGTTTTCACTTTTGGTAACAGCTTTATTGAGATTTAATTTCCATACCACACAATTCACCCATTTTAAGTATAAAGCTCAGTGGTGTTTTGCATATTCACAGGGTTGTAGAGCCACCAGCACAATCCATTTGACAACATTTCCATCATCTCCCCAAAACCCGACTCTTTAGAGGTCACCCCTCATTTCCCACAGGCCCAGCATCACCAGTCCACTTTCTGTCTCTGTGGGCTTGCCTGTTCCGGGTGTCTCATGTAAGCGGAATCCACTAATTGTTTTTTTGTGTCTGGCCCCTCTCACTGCGCATCATGTTTTCGAGTTTCATCCACATTGTAACCTGTGTCAGTGCTTCACTGCTTTTCATGGCTGAGTAACACGTACTCTCTCTGCTTTTAACTCTATAATTAATTGTGTCTCCCTGCCTGCACCGCACAGGGCTGATGAGGATTTCACCTTCCATCATTCTTGGGGTGTAAGCTGAATTTTTTTTTTCTTACATCTTTATTGGAGTATAATTGCTTTACAATGGTGTGTTAGTTTCTGCTTTATAACAAAGTGAATCAGTTATACATATACATATGTTCCCATATCTCCTCCCTCTTGCATCTGCCTCCCTCCCACCCTCCCTATCCCACCCATCCAGGTGGTCACAAAGCACCGAGCTGATCTCCCTGTGCTATGTGGCTGCTTCCCACTAGCTATCTACCTTACGTTTGGTAGTGTATACATGTCTATGCCTCTCTCTCGCTTTGTCACAGCTTACCCTTACCCCTCCCCATACCCTCAAGTCCATTCTGTAGTAGGTCTGTGTCTTTATTCCTGTCTTACCCCTAGGTTCTTCATGACATTTTTTTTTTCTTAAATTCCATATATATGTGTTAGCATACGGTATTTGTCTTTCTCTTTCTGACTTACTTCACTCTGTATGACAGACTCTAGGTCTATCCACCTCATTACAAATAACTCAATTTCGTTTCTTTTTATGGCTGAGTAATATTCCATTGTATATATGTGCCACATCTTCTTTATCCATTCATCCGATGATGGACACTTAGGTTGTTTCCATCTCCTGGCTATTGTAAATAGAGCTGCAGTGAACATTGTGGTACATGACTCTTTTTGAATTATGATTTTCTCAGGGCATATGCCCAGTAGTGGGGTTGCTGGGTCGTATGGTAGTTCTATTTGTAGTTTTTGAAGGAACCTCCATACTGTTCTCCATAGTGGCTGTACCAATTCACATTCCCACCAGCAGTACAAGAGGGTTCCCTTTTCTCCACACCCTCTCCAGCATTTATTGTTTCCAGATTTTTTGATGATGGCCATTCTGACCGGTATGAGATGATATCTCATTGTAGTTTTGATTTGCATTTCTCTAATGATTAATGATGTTGAGCATTCTTTCATGTGTTTGTTGGCAATCTGTATATCTTCTTTGGACACCAAGGAGTCCTGTGCAGAGGCTGAAAGCCCAGCCCCACACGGTGCCCAGTCGCCCTGTGTGACCAGAGCCCAGGAGGAAGGGTGAGATGGGCCTGCCTGTTTACAGGACCAGCATCCTACGGTCTCATGTGAAACCAACCCGCTGGTCAGAGTCCTGTGAGAGCTGCTCCCCAGGGTGTCAGGCCGGCAAGACAGAATGGTCATGGGCCACGGTGCTGCCTTCAGTTCAGGCACTCATGGTAACTGTCTAGTTGGAAAGTACTGAGGCTCCTTCCTGCCTCTTCCAGCTTCTGGGGATCCAGGCATCCCTGGGCGGGTGGCTGCATCCCTCCCATCTCAGCCTTCATTTTCATGTGGCTTCCCCTCTGTGCCTGTGTCTCTGCTCATCTTATAAGGACGTAGTTACACAGCACTGGGGCCACCCTAAGGCCCTTGTCTTACCTACTTACACGACCAGGCCCTACTTCCAGATGAGGTCATGTCCTGAGGCCTGGGGACAGGACATGGATGTCTCTTCCCATGGCGGGTACACAATCCCCCTTGGCTCTGAGATAACAGGTAATGTTGCCCAGAAAACAAGCCAGCCCCTTACCTAAGCCAGCCCCACGAAGAGGTCTGAGCCTGCCTGGTCTCTTGGAAACTGACCTGGGCAGGAGAGTACGGCTCAGGACCCGAGTGTGAAGGACACCAGGAAGCAGCCGTGTGAGGCTCCCCTTCGCAGCTGCAGCGCTGGACCAGCCGATGAGGTCCAGCAGGGCAACTCTGTCCTCCTTACAGGACTCGACCCACGTGGTCTGGGGGCGACAGGCAGCAGTGAGCGGGTATGTGATCAAATGTATGTGACAGGCCTGCAATGAGCAGGTGAACACGTGTGTGTGTGTGACATCAGACACATGTGATGGGTCAGCAGTGAGCATACATGTGTGAGAAATCAGGTGCATGTGACGGGCCAGCGGTGCACACACACGTGATCAGGTGCACGTGGCATCTGAGCAGGCAGGGCGCCACAGGGCTGCATTGCTGCCATGGGCTCGAGCCGTCGACCCTGCGTGGTGTGGAGCATCCCTCCCCCTCCCCCCATGTCTCTCCCTCACCACGTGCCCCAGTAGCTCCCATGTCTCCAACTACACCCCCTCAGTGGCTGTACCTGCACAGGGTACTTCCCCTGGGCAAGTACTTCTTTTTTTTTCCACATCTTTATTGGAGTATAATTGCTTTACAATGGTGTGTTAGTTTCTGCTTTATACAAAGTGAATCAGCTATACGTATACATATTTCCCCATATCCCCTCCCTCTTGTATCTCCCTCCCACCCTCCCTATCCCACCCCTTTAGGTGGTCGCAAAGCACTGAGCTGATCTCCCTGTGCTATGCGGCTGCTTCCCACTAGCTATCTATTTTACATCTGGTAGTGTATATATGTCCATGCCTCTCTCTCACTTTGTCACAGCTTACCCTTCCCTTGGGCAAGGACTTCTTGAAGAGGGTCACCTCCTTGGTGACGGTGACCTTCCTCTTCTGCTGCTTCAGCAGGGGTGGCCCCTGCCAGGGGCTGCTCTGCCCAAGGCATCCGGGCCGCAGAGGGCTGGTCCCTGCACCTGAGACCAAAGAGAAGGACTTGAGGGGCTGCGCTTTCTCCCACCAGGAGCCCCATATCCAGGGGGGACCAGCAGGGGCATGTCAGACACACAGGGCCAGACATTCTGGTTCATCTTCCCCCAACACGGTGGGTGAAAGGAGAGCCACATGGGACCTCAGACCATGTAGGACAAGGTGCGTGCTGAGGACCATCTCAGCACTGTTGATTGGCCCATTCAGTTTGCCCTCCCGTGAAGTGCTCTCCATGACTGGCCCAGTTTTCTGCTGGGCTGTGTATTATTGGGACATATGTATGGCTATTGATTATTGGGTTATTTTACATATGTGTATGTGTATACATCAACATCTATATCTGTATATAGACAAATGCATAATGTCACGTATCCACAATTACAGTATCATACAGAGTATTTCTCTGCCCTAAATATCCCCTGTGCTCTGCCTGTTTGATGCCCCCAGCCCCTGGCAACACCACCCTCTTACTGTCTCTGTAATCTGCCCTCCCCAACCTGTCACTGGGTTGGAATCACACAGGATGTAGCATTTCAGACCAACTTCCTGTTCTTTTTTTATTTGAAATTGTCTTTTCATTCCCCATCACTAAGAGAATGTTATTCCAATGGAATGGACTTTGATGCCTAAAAGGCTCATTGATTACCCAGCATATCTATGCTTATTAATAGATAATTAAATTTTTGTTGTATTTACTATGACCATAGAGTTCTAAGGGTTACATTTTTTCTGAATTATTATTACAGTTATAAGTAGTTCTAACTCATTAAAACAGTGTATATATGATTACACATTTGTATAATTATTAAACAAAGATACTTATTTGAAACATATCTTTTAATAGAATGAGTGTAACTTTTCCCTTTTATTTTTTATATGTATTCGAGGATGACCATGACTAATTGCTAGGAAGAGAAAAGATTCAATAACTGGATCTATTCCGACTTTGTAATTTTTAGATATTAGCACTGAGACACCTTGTTCAGATAAGACTGGGAGTTTTGTTTTAAAAATGTCACTTATTCTTTCAATTCCTTCCCAATTACATACCCAAATATTATACAGAAGGTTTGGTAACCTATCAGCTGACAATGTGATTAGCTTTTCTCTCAATCTTGGTGAAAGCAAACCGTGGGACACTTTCAAGAGGATTTACAAGAATCTCTTTTCAGTGTCTGGGAAGCAGGACAATGGTTTCACCAGGCTCAGCAACTGACCAACTGTCGATTTGATCAGCTACTCTTTCACCGAGAAAGTCTTGCTTAACCTGACAGCCCAGGAAAGTTGCAACGCTGTCCCTCCTATGATGCCTTTGTGCGTGTGATGTTTTATAAAGAGCCCTTACTCTTTATGAAAGAGTATATTTTATAAAGGGCTCTTACGGCAGGACGTGCTTTAAGTGCATTTTCTTCAAATCTGCATATTTACCTTATTCTGCTTGTGGAAGATCATTGGCGTGCCCATCCTCCCTGCTCGGCCCACCAGCCTGGTTGGATTCCCTGATAGTCAAGACTCATTTCAGTGTTGACTGCAAGAGAAATGTGTGTGTTTCTGTTGAGAGGAGGCTCACCAAACCGGTGAGAGGCAAGCCGCAGGTTGCATCCCTGAAAGCAGCCTGGCCGAGATAGAATAAGATGGAGCGGGGGTGGACACGGTTCCTATTTAAGTCACAAAAATAAGAGGGATCAAGACGCCGCTTCTCACTAAGCCACTGAACATGGAATGATGCGTTATTACCTAAAACTCTGGGGTATTTTAACAGCTTTATCAGGGTGTAATCGACATACGACAAATGCACACGTTCAAAGTGTACAATTTGATAGGTTTTGAAACGTGTACCCCGTCAAGATAATGATTATACTGTCGAAGAAAAGTTAATCAATGGTCACTCTAAGAAAGTAATGGAAAATTTTATTTTTGTCAACCTGGGGATTATAACCCGGGACACAGTTTTTCAGGAAGCTCTGAGGACTGTTCTAAAGAGGTGAGGGGGGAGGCCAGGATATAGGTGAATTTGACAAAGGGGTGCGTGCAAACAAGCACACAGCTTGGTAGGAGGTTACGCTATTCAGGCGGGACAGAGAACCTTAATGGTTTTAGTGCTTTTCTAAGTGTAGGAAGAGGCAAGAATCCAGGTTCATAAAAATTTTCTCCTGGAAATATCGAACTCTCCGAGGGCCAGTTCTGCCAGTTTCCCCAGAGCATGAAGTGCCTCATCCTGGCCTTCACCCTGAAATCCTTCCAGGGTGTCCTGTAAGTCAGCGACTGTGGTGGTTGATGACTTATCTCTTGTAGAACTGGATGGTGGGCAACATTCTTTATGTCACAGTCCCCTCCCTTTTGGTCTTAATTTTGACCAAGGTTTAGGAGGCAGTTCATGACCAATTTACCCCATGGTGCTAGGAATGCTCGTCCCCAGGTCAGGCGAGGATTTCCTGGATAGACCACTCAGTGTGCTGTTACTGGAATAGGCCCTGTTAACAGTAGCCCAAAGCCTCTGGGTCGCCTGTCCTACTAGTCTGTTATGGTCCAGGAAATGGTTCCCTCTTGTGGCTTCTTCCCATACCTAGAGTTACACTATTACAACCACTGACCTTATAGAACTATGTATTTGACAATTGTTTTAGGTCACCTGGTCATCATTATTTTTAGCGGAGGCTCAGTCGCACATTTGGTAACGCAAGAAACAAAAATCTTGTAACATAGGCAGAATACAAGTAATATAGCTAGTGACATTATTAAGGTCATAAGTAAGTATTTAAGAACTTTTAGGTGCAGCCCACTATCTCCGCAGGTCATTATCTTTATCTTTAAGGGAAATGATAGAGTGGCCTTGTCCATGAAGTCCACAAAGACGTCTTCACGTACAAGGTGAGTGGTGGGTCATCGTGACCCCTTACAGCATAAGGAAAGGAATGTTATCTTCTAAGGAGTTACATGGCTGTTGCCAGAAGGAGAAGAATTGATCTCTGTGGCTGAGGAGATATTGGGGAGGTCAGGTGAACACAACGTACATGCACACCGGTGGGGAGGGAGGAGGCCGAAGGGCAGAGGAAAAGCGTACGTTTTAAATTTGTCTTGCCTTGCCTTAAAATATGAATTTCTATTTCATCAATACACTCATCCCTAGAACTTTCCTCCCGCTCTCTCCAATCCAGGCAAACTTGGATCTGCTTTCTGTCACTACAGACTACTTTGCGTTTTCTGGAAGTGTACATGCGAGTGTGTGCTGTGTGTGTAAGGGTGCGGGCATCAAACTTCGGTTTTCAGCTTCAGAATAAATAACTAAGAAGACATAAAGATTAAAAAAGGCCTTCAGTGACTTCATCACGGTCAAACTTCAAGGCAGTAGAAAGGGATTTACTGGGGGTGGGGCAGGGCAGATCAGGTCAGCAGGTAGAATCCACTGTATTCATAGAACAGTGTACAGATAGATACTCTGTTAATATAGAGTTATAAACATTTTCTACGGTTTGATGAGGACCAGCCACACACGGAGTAAACAAAAGAAGCTCTGGCCGCTCCAGGAAAGCATACCCACTGGGAAGAGGTCACCGAGCGCTTGCTCCAGGGGCACAATCCCAGCCCTGGACGGCGTGACAACCCATCCATCCTGTCCTACTTTCCCGGGGGTCTTTCCTTTCACGTAGAGAAAAGCTGAAAAGAACTGCTTGTATTTAAAAAGTGACACATTTTTATGTTCACACCCTCTCTCCAGCGCTGTGGACACCGTGTGCTCGTGGGCTCCCACTTGGGGGCAGTGGTTCTCATGTGGCTGGAGGATGGACTAGGCGCCAGTGCGGAACTGTCCTGGCTCCACCCACAGCTGATTTCCTGCTGCCCGGTGAGGCCACCTGCCCCATCTCCTGTCCTCACCCTTAACACAAACGTCCCTGGGCCGGGAAAGGCAGGCAGTCTTGTGTTACAGGCATGTGCCTGCTGTGGGCTGAATTGTGCCCTCAAAATTCACATGTTGAGTCCTGACCCAGGTGGTTCATGCTGAACCCCGGCTCCCCTTCTGGGCACTTACATTTTGGAGGGCGAGGGCAGACAACACCACGTGACCAGCCCCGAGCCAGGTGCCAAGCCTCTAATGAACTTCCCTGGGGGAAGGGGACGGAGGTAACTGTCATGGTTCTGCCTTTCGTCGCTGGGGGAAGAGACACCCTAGAGACCCTCGAGGGAAGGAGGGGGCATGAAGGGTCATGAGGTGACCGGAGCAGGGGCCCTCACACCCGTGCAGCCCTACTGTGCGCCGCGACCCATCTCAGCTCTGAGCGCACAAACGCATGCTGAGTCCTGTGAGCCTCCCAGGAAGTCCCTGGCAGCTGAAGGCGGCCCTGCAGACCCCACCCCTTTCCTCCACGTCTAGTAAGACCCACTTCTCCTTGCCATTCCAGAAGCGCTTATGGAGCTGATCTGGGAGTGGTTCTGGGGTTTAATAGGCTGAGCCCTTGTTGCTATGCCCCTGCTTTCCCACAAGAGCCTTCAGAACGAGCTGTTTGTTGCCTGAATGGCCCCCCACCCACCAATATTCTCAGGAAAAAGTCAGAGAGGACGCTCATTCACATGCCCCTCCCAGGGCATGGGACTCACGTGGGCAGGCCCCTCCCAGGGCATGGGACTCACGTGGGCAGGCCCCTCCCAGGATATGGAGCTCACCTGGGCAGGCACCCAGCAGCCCGCGGGGCTCTCGTGGGCAGGCCCCTCCCAGGGCATGGGACCCAACTGGGCAGGCCCCTCCCAGGATACGGAGCTCACATGGGCAGGCACCCCGACAGGGCTGGGCACACAGGAACCGTGCACATAGCCCACGTTGCAGAGCACCCGCTGCCCACCTGTTGGTCAGAGCTGACCCTGAGCGCCTCAGAGCAGGACCTGAACTAACACACAGCAGCTCCTGGACAGGTCTGTGACCCTGGGCTTCACTCATGCGGCCTCCCTCCACTGGGTCTTCCAGAGGCTTCCGCTACACCTGGGGCACTGGCCTCCTGGCTCCACCCACCAGCCCTCCTCTCCCTGACTCCTGGGTTCTTCTCATTAGGAGAGGGTCTTCTTGAAATTGTCTCCCACTCTTGGACCAGATAAAATGATGAGAAAACAAGCCAGAGCTGTGGCCCCTTGTCTATCCTGACTCTCAGAAGCCCACACCTGTTCCTTGGACCTGGCCGGTGCAGCAAGGGCCACTTTCTGCATCTCTGAGCCCCTGATGGGTGAGGATTGGCCGACCTGGGCAGCCCGACCCGGCCGGCCAGCCGTCCCCAGGTGTGCCTGGGTTGAGCTCTGTATAGACATCCCCTCGAGGCAGTAAGAGCACCTGCAGCTGCGCCTGAGGCTATAGTCTCTGCCCCGTCAGCCACCGCGGTGCGGGGCTGGTGGGAGGAGGCGAGGGGCCGCGGCCTGTGCGTGGCCTGAGTGCGGCTCTGCTGGACCTTCTACGGGAGCTGCCGGGCTGCTCTCTGCTAAGGAAGAGGATGTGTCGCTCGTACCTGCCATTGGAAGTTCTCCCCAGGCAGAGGTGAGGAAGCAAGAAGAAAGGCAGTGGGGGCCCGGAGAGGAGGGGTGGCTCAGGTAGGGAAATGGAGAGCTTCCAGAAGGGCGCCTGGGGCCAGGACCATCCTGCCGGGCCTGCGGGAGCCAACTCAGCAAGCGCGCTGTCCCCGCGTGGCTCGAGCCCTCTCCTCCAGCCGGTAAGGTCCTTGCGCATGTTTAGGTCTGCTTCCCTGGGAAGGGTGGATAGAGCTCAGGAGCAGCTGGCCTGGGGGTCAGGGAGGCTCCTTGCGGGGGGGCCGGGGGGGTGCTGGCAGGAGTGCGGGAGCTGGGGGGCTGCTGGCTGCCTGGGAGAAAGTCCCCACCTCTGATCAACTTCAGAATTGTTCATGCGTGTAGCAAGTGTCCTGACGGTTTTCACCTGTGTAACTGGCGGGGGGTTTTTTTTTTTTTAAATTATTTTTATTTATTTTGGCTGCGTTGGGTCTTCGTTGCGGTGAACGGGCTTCTCATTGCGGTGGCTTCTCTTGTTGCAGAGAACAGGCTCTAGGCGCACAGGCTTCAGTAGTTGTGGCTGGCGGGCTCTAAGCGCAGGCTCAGTAGTTGAGGCTCATGGGCGTAGTTGCGGCTCATGGGCGTAGTTGCTGCACGGCATGTGGGATCTTCCCGGACCAGTGCTCGAACCCGTGTCCCCTGCATTGGAAGGCGGATTCTTAACCACTGCGCCACCAGGGAAGCCCACTGGCGGATTCTTAATTAGCAGTGTGAATGGTGATATCAGAGGTCCTGAATCAGGACTGAAATACGTACCCCCACATGCACAGGTGTGAGGACCTGGGGAGGCCGTGTGCAGCCGGCACCCTTAGGGATGGGCTTCCGACTGACCCCTCAACATTCTGGTGTCCAGTCTCTGCTTTATGATTTCTGGGGCCCAATGCTGACTCTAAGGGTTCTGCGCTCCAGCCTCTATCTGTCTTTAGTGAGACCCACACTTCCAGGATCCTACAGAGCAGGGTCTGTGTGACTGTTCTGTGGCTTCTCGAACAAATGACCACAAGCTGGGTGGTTTAAAACAACAGGAGTTCATCCTCCCCCAGTCCTGGAGGCCAGACATCTGAGATCAAGGTGTCGCAGGACTGAAGTCCCTCCAGAGGCTCCAGGATAGGGTTCTTCCTGCCTTTTCCAGCTTCTGGGGGCTCCAGGCGTCCCCAGGCTTGTGGCTGCATCCCTCCCGTCTCTGCCTCCGTCTGCATGTGGCTTCTCCTCTGTGTCTGTGTCGCTCCTTTTTTGTCTCTTACCAGAACACTGTCATTGGATTTAGGGCCACTCTAACCCAAGAGAACCTCATCTCGAGATCCTTAACTACATCTGCATATTTTCCCAAATATGGTCCTGTTCGCACGTTCTGGGGGGACATATCTTTTGAGGCAACCCTTCAACCCATTACCTGTGTATGAAATAACCCTCTCATTTTAGGAGATTACCAAGGTCCCGTATAGACTGGCTTAGAAGGCAGCCATGTGGGTGGGGGTCTGGGGAGAATGAGGACCCAGGAAGCCCCTGGAAAGGATCAAGGCCTGGTGAGCCCTTCCACCGTGGGGCTGTGAAAACAGCCACTCCACTTGTCCGTGGAAAGGGGCCCAGCGCCAAGTCCAAAAGTGGTGACCTTGCAAAGCTGGCTCTTGTGGGATTTCATCATCAATAGCACCCAGTAACCAATAACTACGGGCTTGGAGGAGTTGCTTTCTGGTGTGTGATGACGGCACTCTCACTTTAGGTTCATCAAGCCTAGAATAGGAATGTTTGAAGGAGAAGAGTTTGGGAGATTGTGGAGGAATCTTCTTTGGGAGATTGTGAACCAATCTTCCTTGGTTGTCAAGGAAACCAAGCAGGTTTGCCAAGGTTGTCAAGGAAACTGCTTTGAAGCACCATCACCTGAGTGGTGGTCTCAGCGTGAGCTCGGGTTTGAGACAAGTGTGATGAGATTAAGCCTCACTTTCTCTGACAGCTGGGGAGGGGTTTGTAAAGTACCTTGGCTTTTAGGGCAAAGGTTCCTTGCTGCAACAAAGTGTTTCCCAAAATGGGCTGAGGCTCAAGGTGTCCCTTCATGCGACAGTCCAGGGCAGGTGGGTGTCAGGGCCCAGGCCCTGTCCCCCTTGTTTCTCCTCCATGCTTCTGGGTGGAGAGCTCCACCCAGCAGGGTGGGGTGACCACGTGGGCACCAAGCCCTCTGTCCTAGGATGCAGACCGGCCAAGGCCCTCACCACCTCCACTACTTCCCCTTGGTAACAGGAGACACTGCGCCCCAGCTGCAAGGGGTGGGAAGGCTGGGAGGTGAAGGGGAGCCGTGAGCGGGAAAAAGGAAAATGGGTTCTGGTGGGCAGCGGGGCGGCTCTGCTGTGGGCTGCCCAGACACCAGCACGCAGTCCTGGGTCCTGTGAAATGTGACATCACAGTAGCACGAGCTCTTCGATGCTTTGTGGTTCTGGAAATCCTACAGGAGGTGGTTCACAGCAGGTGAAGCTAATTCTCGCTGTGCAGGTGGTGAAGCCAAAGGTCTGCAGTTCAGACTGAAGGTGCTCATGTACATACAGGACAAAACCATGTCCTGTGAATGTAGTTCAGGGTCGTTTAACTCAACTACAGGTAAATAGTTCACTACAGTGAATGCAGTTGTGTTATGCCTACAATCTTCCCTCTTGTGCCTCTCCTCAGGGACCCGTTCCTCAGTTCCTGAGGCTCCTGTAAGTCATGTACAGGGGAATGGAGAGTGGGCTCTGTCCGGTCTGAGCCCTGAGTTACCCTGTGTGTGACTCTGCTCGGGGCTGCCGTAAAAAATACCACAGACAGGGCAGCTTAAACAACAGGCCAATCTCCTAGTCCTGGATGCTCTGTGAGATCAAGGTGTGTGCAGGCTGGTTTCTCCTGAGGCTTCTCTCCTTGGCGTGTAGACAGCCATCTTCTCCCATGTCCTCACATGGTCTCCCCGTGTGCCTAAAAGTGTCCTAATCTCTTCTTGTAGGACATCAGTCCTATTGGATTAGGATCCACATTGTGACCTCATTTTACCTTGATCACCTCTTTAGAAACTCCATCTCCAAAACAGCCACATCCTGGGGTCCTGGGGGTTAGGGATTCAGCATGTGAATTTTGGGGGACATGACTGAGCCCACACCATCCTGCTTAGGAACCAACACGTGCCTTGGTCCCTCCTTCCCTCAGGTCACACGGGGATCATGTGGTGGCCCAGGGAGAGGCCACTCCTGCAGTGTTTGTGTCCCAGCTGGGGAACACTGCTCTCTTTGATCACACAGCAGCAGTGCCAGCCCCTCCTTGAGGTGAGCAGTTCTGGGGTGCTGTGCTGTGTCGCCTGGCCTGCTGAGATGCTCAGTGTCAGGGAACCCAGGAGTCAACAGCCTAGTAGGGATGCCAGGGACTCTCAGGGCCTTGACAGATGTCTCTCTCACCAGACACCCCAGAAAATGAGGGAAAACCTTTTCGGGATCACAGGACAGAGAGAGTCACAGTCTCATTTATGCTTCAGAGAGACCACATTGGGGTGGGATGTGAGATGCACCGTGGGGCGAGGAGCTTTGTCAGGGCCTGATGGAGGAACCAGGCCCAAGATTTGGGCTTGGGCCAGGGCTGTGGGTGTAGAGGGGAATTAGCCTGGGGATGGGCCCTAGACTCTGGAGGGCGAGCTGACAGTCACTGGGGCACAAGGAGAGTGGGAGTCTGGGAGGCCCCAGTGTTACCGAGCCAAACTTGGTTCCATGCGCCCATGCGTGGTAAAGCCAGTCTACTGACACCAGGCTGTAGTGAAGGAAAGTGAAGCGTTAATTGTAAAAGCGCCAATACAGGGAGAATGGGTGGCTTGTGCTCTAAAAACCCTGAAGTCCCTGAAGGGTTTCAGCCAAGCAATTTTAAAAGTCAGGTGAGGGAAGGGGGTCGCAGGGTATGTGATCGTCTGGTGCAGAGTTCTCTGGCTGATGGTGAGGTTACAGGGCCGTTAACATTATAAATTCTTAGGCACCAATAGCTCTGGGGCTACGTGTTCATGATCATCAAGTAGTTAATTTCTTCCATATGGTGGTGGTTTTAGTATCTGTAAAACAACTCAGGAAGTGTGCATCAGATGCTGTTATCTGGGTACTTCAGAGAGGAGTTACAACAGAGGATATGGTGGAGGGGTCTGTCCCGGAAAGGCCCCAGAGGGTCCTGCTCTGTTACAGTAGGTGTCTGGGCTCAGCAACCAGGGGAGGTGCGTGCCTCCTGGGTGTGGGGAGCTGCAGGATCATAGTCCTGTGAGGGGCCTGTTAGCCCCCAGGGTGAGATGGGGATGCAGAGGCTGGACAAATGCATCTGGCATAGGAGAAGGGTTCAGGCTGGAAATGTCACGGAAATCATTTCAGGGAGGAAGAGGAAAGGCCAGGCGGAGGCAGGTGGGTCACAGCAGACTATGTGCACGTGACTGTGGTCCTGATTGACGCAACTCAGAGCCAGAAAGGAGTGGCCATCAGGGGCTCAGCTTCATTCTCTTGTTCATTTGTAAAGCTGCTGTGACAGTTTGAAACACTGCCAGGAGACTTTTGGGCCCAGCGTTGCCATGGCTTCATCAAAGGGGACCGGGTACAGAACAGAACCACTGCAGGCCCCGCTCATGTCCCCACTGGGAATGAATCCCATCAGGGATCCGGGGCTCACAGACTCAGCGAACCTCTGCCCTCAGGACTGGTCTTCCTCCTTGCTCTCACCTGCTGGTCGGAGGCCCAGGCACCCACATCCTCGCTCCACACACCCACCGCCCCCAGGACTGAGCGGTCTTCCACTGCATATCTGTACAGCATCTTCATTTTTCTGTCAGGGGACAATTTGGTGGTTTCTCTGTCTTGGCCGTTGTAAATAGTGCTGCCCTGAAAATAGGGGTGCACATGTCCTTTCCAATTATGATTTTCTCTGGATCTAAGCCCAGGAGTGGGATTGCAGATCCAATCGGAACTCTATGTTTTGGTTTTTAAGGAACCTCCATACTGTTCTCCACAGTGGCTGCATACTTTGCATTTCGACCAACAGTGTAGGAGGATTCCCTTTTCCCTATTCCCTGTCCAGCATTTATTCTTTGTAAATTTTTGTTGGCGATGGCCATTCTGACCAATGTGAGGTGATACCTCGTTATAGTTTTGATTTGCATTTCTTTAATAATTAGAGATATTGGGTATCTCTCCGTGTGCTTATTTTTTATACAGTGTGAGTAAAATTTACCTCTTGCAGTTGGCTTCTTGGAAGTCGGCCCTGTTTTGAATTTTTTTCTGATGATTTACCCAGGGCATTTCTTGAGGGCAGGTATCATTTAGAGCCCTGCTGGCCACGTGAAGATTAAGTGACCAGGGCTTCCCTGGTGGCGCAGTAGTTAAGAATCTGCCTGCCAACGCAAGGGACACAGGTTCGAGCCCTGGCCCGGGAAGATCCCACATGCCACAGAGCAACTAAGCCCATGTGCCACAAATACTAGGCCTGAGCTCTGGAGCCCTCAAGCCACAACTACTGAGCCCTCGCCCCACAACTACTGAAGCCTGCGCTCCTAGAGCCCGTGTTCCACAAGAGAAGCCACGAAAATGAGAAGCCGGTGCACCGCAACGAAGAGTAGCCCTCGCTCACCGCAACCAGAGAAAGCCCGTGTGCAGCAACGAAGACCCCACACAGCAAAAAAAAAAAAAAAAAATTAATTAATTAATTAAAAAAAAAACCCCGAGGTTAAGTGACCATCAGCACCGGATTTAAAGTTGTTGTTATGGGACTGACCACAAGGTGGCAGCATTTCTTCATGCCCAACTCGTTACTCTGGCAACCAGAGCCTGAGGGTAAGTCCTCTTCCTTGGTTGTCAGAGAGTGGATTATGCCTGAAGAAACACCCAAGCCTTGTGTCTCATTACTTCTTCCCTCTAATTATTTACCTGAAGGACAGATCCCAACTCCTGCCACACCACTCTGCTGTGGGTACTGTCATCTGTAGGCGGGGCGATCCTAAGGAAGGAGGCTGGAGGTGGGAACCCCACCACCAGGAGACAGGGAACCCAGGGAGCTTTTCAAAGCTCTTCCAGCCTGGAGTCTCCACCATCCTTTGGGTGCACCAGGCTTGCTTTCCCTGTAGGAAGGCCCGCCTGGATCTAGAGATTGTGGGCTCGTGGGGAGGGGAACGGGAACTCGAGGCCCATGGGGGAGGGCTCATTGGCTAGCACATCCTCTCCAGCTCCCTCAGCCCCAGGAGAGTCCAGCCTTGGGACCCAAGCCTGCTCAGGCTCCAGAGATGTGACACCAGCCCAGCTCACCAAGGAATAAGGGGAATAGTCAGCCTTTCTTTTTTCTTTCTGTATTTTTGTAAATGTGTAGTTTGAATTGGAGTATAGAGGGGAATAGTCAGCCTTTCTTTTAACTTTCTATATATTTTTTTAATGTGTAGTTTGATTTACAACGTTGTGTGGCTTTTGTTTTTTAGGTGTACACCAACTTGATTCACTTGTATAAAGACGTATGTATGTTCTTTTTCGGGTTCTTTTCCATGATCAGTTATTACAGAGTGTTGAGCAGTTGTCCTTGTGGTATACTGTGGGCTTTTGTTGATTATTTGAGAAATAGAACTGTGTATATGTTAATCCAAAACTACTAATTTCTCCCAGCCCCCCACCTTTCCCTTTTGGTAACCTTAAGTTTCTTGTTTCTGTCTGTGAGGCTGGTGCAGGTGTCTCTTGAAATTTTGGTTTTCTCCGTATCTCCGCCCAGGAGTGGGATTGCTGGGTCACATGGGACTTCTATGTTTATTGTTGTAATGAACCTCCATACTCTTCTCCCTAGTAGATGTACCGATGTACATTCCCACCAACAGTGTAGGAGGGTTCCCTTCTCTCCACACCCTCTCCAGCATTTATTGTTGTACATTTTTTCGTGATGGCCGTTGTAACCTGCGTGATGTGATACCTCATTGGACTTTTGATTTGCATTTCTCTAATAATTCGGGACGCTGAGCATGTTTTCATGTGCTTTCTGGCCATCTATATGCCTTCTTTGGAGAAGTGTCCAGTCTGATCTTTGGACCATACGTTTATTGGGTCGTTTGTTTTGTTGGATATTGAGCTGTATGAGCTGTTGGTACGATTTGGAGGTAGAGTTCCTTGGGGGTATCTTCGTTTGCAAATCTTTGTTCCCATTCTGAGGGTTGTCTTTTTCTTTCCCTTATGGTTTCCTTCGCTGTGCAAATGCTTTCAAGTGGAATTTGGTTCCATTGGTTTATTTTTCCTTATTCTAAAAGGTGTATCATAAAAGAACTTGCTGTGATTCATTTCAAAGCATGTTCTGCCTATATTTTCCTCAAGACTTTTTTTTTTTTAAAGGTGTAAAAAAAAATTTTATTTATTTTTGGCTGCGTTGGGTCTTTGTTGCTGTGCCCAGGCTTTCTCTAGTTTTGTTGAACTTGGGTTACTCTTCGTTGCGGTGCGTGGGCTTCTCATCGTGGTGGCTTCTCTTGTTGTAGAGCACGGGCTCTAGGCACCAGGGCTTCAGGAGTGTTGGCTCGCGGGCTCTGGATTGCAGGCTCAGTAGTTGTGGCGTATGGGGTTAGTTGCTTCGTGGCATGTGGGATCTTTCTGGACCAGGGTTCGAACCTGTGTCCCCTGCATTGGCAGGGGATTCTTAACCACTGTGCCACCAGGGAAGCCCTCCTCAACACTTTCATAGTATCCACCCTCTCCTTTAGATCTTTAGTCTATTTGGAGTTTTTATTTTTTATGGTGTTAGGGAGTATTGTAATTTCATTCTCCTTTTAATTGTTTAAGGAACCTCTACACGGTCATGCGTAGTGGTAGTTACCAATTTACATTCCCAGCCCCAGTGTAGGAGTGTTCCCTTTTGTCCAGACGTTCTCCAGCATTTATAGACTCTAGACTTTTTGACATTGGCCATTCTGACCACTGTGACGTGATTTGTCATTGTAGTTTTGATTTGCATTTCTGTAATATTTAGCGATGTTGAAAGATTTTCACGTGATTTTTTTTTTAAAACAGTGTGAGTAACAGTTACGACTTGAAATTGACTTCTTGAACATCTGCCCTGTTTTGAATTCTTTTTGGATGACCTTCCTGAGGTCGTTTCTTGAGGGCCTGTGTATTTTACTGACAGCACGTCAGGCCTTGTGGATATTAGGCGCCCCTCAGCCCAGGTTTTAAAGTTCTTGTTTGGGAGACGGCCACAAGGGGGCATCATTTCTTTAGGCCCAACTGTTCTTTGTTTCTATAATTTCATTTTTATTTTATATTGGAGTGGAGCTGATTTCCGATGACGTGTTTGTTTTAGGTGTACAGGACCTTGATTCAGTTACACATAGACCTATGTGTATTCTTTTTTAGGTTCCTTTCCCATAGAGGTTACCGTGTGTTCAGTAGAGTTCCCTGTGCTATTTGGTAGGTCCTTTTTGATTATCTCTTTGATATATATTAGAGTGTATATGTTAATCGCAACCTCCTAATTTATCCCTCCCCTTACCTTTCCTTTTTGATAATTTTAAGTTGCTTTTCTAAATCTGTGAGTCTCTGTTTTTTAAATTAGTTCATTCATATGAATTTATAGTTTCCACCTGTATGTGACATCTTAGGATATGTGTCATTCTCTTTTTGACTTACTTAACTTACTGTGATTATCTCTAGGTCCATAGGTTACTCCAAATGGCATTATTTCATTCTTTTACATGGCTGTGTTCATGTATCACTTCTTTTATCCATTCATCTGTCGATGGCCATTTTGTTTGCTTCCATGTCTTGGCTCTTGTAAATAATGCTGCAGTGCACGCTTAGGTGCACGTGTCTTTTCGAATTCTGGTTTTTAATGCCTATACTCTTTTTTTTTTAGGGATCCTTCTGTTCTTTATTTTCACAGAGTGAAAATATCAAAAGTTACATGTGAATGAGCTTACAGTCAATAAAATAAAATACATGTCTACTAGAAAATACAAACAGTGTTGCCTTGGCTCTCCATTGACATGGGCTAGAAGTTGCTGATAGATGTATCCCTATGCAGGAGAAGTTGTGGCACGTAGTTATTGCTCTTATGCGTCCCCACAGTTTCAGTGTCCATGACTCTACGCCTACCCACTGCTCTGAGGTCATGGTCATGGTTTCCAGATACCCTTGATAATAAAATAAACTGTATGTTTTGGAAGCACGTTTCAGGCAACAGTAATGGAGTTGGCCATGACCACCATGTTTGTTCGCAAGAGATCTCGCACTATTTGTCATTTATTTTTGATCTAAAAAAGAGTGAAACTTTTGACATGTCCACCAGAAATAGCACATTCAAATAACGGGGAAGAAAATGTCCGTGAACGTCTTTTTTCTATTTAATCATCTTACACATTTAGTGTATCTAACTGGAAATTTTGTAAACATACTTTAATGTCATATCAGGTTGAAACATAATTGTCTTACAAAGATTGTGGATGAAAACGTCATAATCGGACTTGCAAGGTGCGACGCCAGCCCCCATCCCAGACTTTCTGCCTGCTTCTTCCGTCAGAGGAGTGATATCTGTCCCGCAAAATAAAAATTGCCTTGGCTTAACGGCAATTACACTTTCACTTTTCCCAACCAGCTATTCGTTTTAAAACTAAGTAGCTAATACGGCTGTCGGTGCAAACTTATTCATAAGAGATGTGAACAGAAGGGCAGGTAGGTTTCATTCCTACTCAGTCCATCACAAAGCAGACGGACTAGCTACAGGGAGATGGGTTCGGCAGCCTGTGGCCCAGGGTCCCCTCTTCCCGGAGTCCACACCTCACATGCTCTGACCCAGTCCACATGCACTGAGGGAAACACAGCTCTGCCCAGCGGGCACCCTGTGTACCGAGAGGCAGCCTTCTGCCCCTGCCCGTGCAGCCTTGCTACAGCGCCTGCGCACTCAGGAGTGAGCACGGGGGAGGGGAGGGCACAACTGCAACGTGATGGCATCTTGCGATCCTTCCCTCTGCCGCTCACTGTGGTGCATCTTGACCATTGGCACTGTTGGCATTGACGGGAGGTGGGAAGAAACGTGAAGTACAGCTTGCTCTTAGCAAAGCAAGGGATCACTCTAGATACGGCTTTGGAGTAAGGTTTGCAAACAGCAAGGTTGTTTAAAAAAATCAATACCACAAACTACATTATTTATTTGGTCTTCTCCACATATACTTTTAGGGGTGGGACTGTCGGATCATGTGGCAGTGCTATTTTTATCTTTTAAAGGCATTTCCATAATGTTCTCTATAGTGGTTGTTACAGTTTACATCCTACCAGCACCATAAAGGGGTTCCCTTTTCTCCATGCCCTCTCCACCATTCATTCATCGTAGATTTTTGATGCTGGCCTTTCATACCGTTGCAAGTTAATCCCTCGCTGTAGTTTTGATTTGCGTGTCTCTGAT
Source organism: Neophocaena asiaeorientalis asiaeorientalis (assembly GCF_003031525.2). NCBI lineage: Eukaryota > Metazoa > Chordata > Mammalia > Artiodactyla > Phocoenidae > Neophocaena > Neophocaena asiaeorientalis. Next base: position 593,092 of record NW_020172179.1, read on the forward strand.
TATTGCTATGTTGAGCCCGTTTTCATGGGCTTTTTTTTTTTTTAAATACTGTGAGTAGAATTTACCTGTTTAAATTGTCTTCTCGAAACTCTGTCCTGTATTCAATTATTTTCCAACATTTAACCCCTGTACATTTTTTGAGGGCAGGTATATTAAGTGCCCATAAGCAATCGCTTTAAGGTTGGTTTGCGGGAAATGGCCACAAGGGGGCAGTATTACCTCTGGCCCAACTCTGGTTACCTTGGCAACCAGAGCTTTAGGGGAAATCCTGTTTGGGGCATGTAAATTAGAGTGGGATGTGCCAGAACAAACACGCAAATCTTGTGTCTCATTACCACTTTTTTTTTTATTTTTTATTTTTTTTAACATCTTTATTGGGGTATAATTGCTTTACAATGGTGTGTTAGTAACCAATTTTTAAAAATTAGATTAATTTTCATTTTTTATTGGAGTAATATTGATATACAGTGTTCTGTATGTTGTAGGTATACAGAATCTTTCAGTTATACATATGCATATATCTCTGCATCCTCGGCTTCTTTTCGCATATAGGTTATTACAGAGTGTTGATAGACATACCTTGATATACATAGGTCCTTGTTGGTTATCTATTTTATATGTGATAGTTTGTGTTTGTTAATCCCAACCTCCTAATTCATCCCTTGACCCCTTCTGTTTCCTTCGGTGACCATGTATTTGTTTTTTAAGTCTCTGAGTCTGTTTATGTTTTCTCAGTTCGGTAGTATGTACTTTTAGATTGCACCTATAAGTGATACCATATGATATTTGTCCTTCTCATTCTGACTTACTTTACTTAGTATGATTTCTCTAGGTTTATCTATGTTCCTGCAAATGACATTATTTCATTCTTTTACATGACTGAGTCATATTCCATTGCATACATCTATCACTTCTTCTCTATCCATTCATCTGTCCACGGATATTTTGTTTGCCCTCATGTCTTGGCTATTGTAACTGGTGCTGCAGTGCACGCTTGGGTGCATGGTCTTTTGAATTCTGATTTTCTCCACATTTACTCTTAGAGGTGGACTACTGGTTCATGTGGTAGCTCTATTTTAACTTTTAAAGGCACTTCCATAATGTTCTCTATAATAGCTGTTACCATTTACATCCCACCAGCACCATAAAAGGGTTTCCTTTTCTCCATGCCCTCTCCACCATTTATTCATTGTAGATTTTTTTTGTGTGTGGTACGCGGGCCTCTCACTGCTGTGGCCTCTCCCGTTGCGGAGCACAGGCTCCGGATGCGCAGGCCTAGCTGCTCCGCGGCATGTGGGATCTTCCCAGACTGGGGCACGAACCCGCGTCCCCTGCATCGGCAGGCGGACTCCCAACCAGTGCGCCACCAGGGAAGCCCTACTGTAGATTTTTGATGATGGCTTTTCAGACTGGTGCAAGTTGATCCCTCGTTGTAGTTTTGATTTGCATGTCTCTGATAATTGCTATGTTGAGTATGTTTTCATGGGCTGTTTTTTTTTTTATAAACAGTTTGAGTAGCATTTACCTGTTCAAATTGTCTTCTTGAAAGTCTGCCCAGTTTTCAGTTATTTTCAAACACTTACCGTTGGACATTTTTTGAGGACAAGTATCATTTGGAGCCCAGCCGTCCTTGTGAATCTTAAGGGCCCATAAGAAATCTTTTTGAGGTTGCTGTTTCAGGAAACGGCCACAAGGCGGCAGGATTTCCTCAGGCCCAACTCTGGTTACCCTGGCAACCGGAGCCTTAGGGGGAATCCTGTTTGGGGCTTGTAGATTTGAATGGAATGTGCCAGAACACCCAAGGGCTTGCGTCTCATTACTTTGTCCCTGTTTCCCTTCACCCTCTCCCGCCTCCCCACAAATCCCAACCCTTACGAAACTGCTATGCTGAGGGCACTATCAGGCGTAGGTGGGGCCACCCTAAGGAAGGAGGCTGGCGGTGGGAATCCCACCACCAGGAGACGTGGAGACCAGGTGACTTTAAACAGCTCTTCCGGACCAAAGGGTCCACCATCGTTTGGGTGCACTTGGCTTGGTTTAGCCTTCTGGAGACTGGTTTCAGCCAGACGGGACAGACACGACAGGTCCAATGGGGACTCATTAGCTGGCACATCCTCTCCAGCTCCCTCAGCCCCAGGACAGTCCAGCCTTGGGACCCAAGGCTGCTCAGGCTCCAGGGATGTGAGAGCAGCCCGGGTCATCGTGGCCTCAGGGGAATATCATAGGCATTTCATTGTATTTTTAAAAATATTTATCTATTTATTTGCCTGCGTATGGTGTTAGCTGCAGCACGTGGGATCTTGCGTTGAGTCGCGTGGGCTTCTCTCTCGTTGTGATGTGTGGGTTTTTCTCTCTCTAGTTAGGGGCTTGTGGGCTTAGTTGCCCCGCGGCACGTGGGATCTTAGTTCCCTGACCAGGGATCGAGCCCGCGTACCCTGCATTGGTAAGCAGATTCTTTACCACTGGACCACCAGGGAAGTCCCCTCCTTGTAGTTTTTAAAGTAATGTTCATTTTATATTAGAGCATAATTGATTTACAATGCTGTGTTGGTTTTAGGTGTACAGCACCTTGATTCAGGTATACATAGATGTATAGCTACTCTTTTTTGGATTCTTTGCCCCTATAGGTTATTACAGGGTGTTGAGTAGAGTTGCCTGTGCTATACAGTAGGTCCTTGTGGATGATTTATTTATATTAGTGGGTATATGTTAATCCCAAACTCCTGATTATCGCTCCCCCACCCCATGTTTCTCCTTTGGTAACCCTAAGTTGGCTTTCTAATTCTGTGAGCCTGTTTCTGCTTTGTAAATGAGTTCCTTTGTATCAGTTTTTAGATTCCACCCTTAAGTGATACCCTATGGTATTTGTGTTTCTATCTCTGACTTCCGTCACTTAGTATGATCATCTGTAGGTCCATCTATGTTGCTGCAAGTAGTATCATTTCATTCTTTTTTATGGCTGAGTAATAATCCCTTATATACATATGGGTGCATATGTACCCCCATATTCTTTATTCATTTTCCTGTCAATGGACTTTATGGTGGCTTCCATGTCTTGGCTATTGCAAATAGCACTGCCATGAACACTGGGAAAAATATAAAAAATTATAGTTTTCTCTAGATATACGCCCAGGAGTGGGATTGCCCAATTAAGGGCTACCTCTGTTTTTTAGGTTATTCAGGAACCTCCATCCTGTTCCCCCAGTGGCTGGTACTAATTTATATTCCCACATGCAGTTTAGGAGGGGTCCCTTTTCTCCACACCCTCTGCAGCATTTACCTTTGGTAGACTTTTTGATGATGGTCTTTCTGACTGTTGGGAGGCGATAGCTCATTGTAAATTTGATTTGTATTTCTCTAATAATGAACAATGTTGAGGAAGTTTTCATGTGTTTGTTTTTCTTTTTAAACTGTGAGTAAAATTTACCTCTTGAGAGAGTTTTCCTGAAAACTTGCCCCGTTTTGAATTTGTAGTCGATTACCTACCGTAGGTCATTTCTGAGGGCAGGTGTCATTTACAGCCCCGTAGGCCTTGAGAGTATTAAATGCCAATAAGCACCGCTTTTAAAGTTGTTGTTACGAGAACACAGAGCGGCAGGATTTCTTCATGCCCACCTGTGGTTACTGGGGCACCAGAGCCTTAGTGAAAGTCATGTTCCTGAGTTGTAATGAGAGTGGAGTGTGCCACAAGAAACACCCAAGGGCTTGTGTCTCATTACTTTGTCCCCCTTTCCCTTCACCCTCTCCCACCTCTCCCCAAATCCCAACCCATGCGAAACTGCTATGCTGAGGGTGCTGGCGTCCATAGCTGGGGCGAATCTGAGGAAGGAGGCTGGAGGTGGGAACCCCAGCATCAGGAGACGTGGGGACCAGGTGACTTTTCAGTGCTCTTCCAGACCAAAGGGCCCACCGTCGCTTGGGTGCACTAGGCTTGGTTTAGCTGTGGAGGGCTTGCCTGAGCCTGGAGATTGCGGTTTCATCCAGAGAGTTTCAGACACTGTGGGTCCAATGTGGGCTCATTTCCTGGCACATACTTCACAGCTCCCTCAGCCCTCAGACAGTGTAGTCTTGGGACCAATGGCTGCTCAGGCTCCAGGGATGTGACACCAGCCAGTGTCATTGAGGTCTGCACGGACTATAGTAGTCATTTCATTTTGTTTTATTTTTTAATTCAGTGTCTGATTTATATTGCAGTGTAGTTGGTTTACATTGTTTTGTTTGGTTTTGGTGTACAGCAACTTGATTCAGGCACATACAGATATATATCTAGTCTTTTTCGGAGTCTTTCCATATACGTTATCGTTGAGTGGTGAGTGGATTTCCCTTGGCTATATGGTAGGTCCTTGTTAATGACCTATGTTATATATATTAGTGTGTATATGTTAATTCCAACCTTTTATTTATCTCTCCCCTCCCAGGTTTCCCCTTTGGTAACCTAAGATTGTTTTCTAAGTCTGTTAGCCTTTTCTATTTTGTAAATGAGTTCATTTGTATCAGTTTTTAGATTCTGCCTATAAGTGATATGATACTCATCTTTCTCTCTGTGACTTACTTCACGTAGTATGATCATCTCTAGGTCCTTCTTTGTTGTGGTAAATGGCATTATTTCATTCTTTTTTTATAGCTGAGTAGTATTCTGTTGTATATATGGACCTCATCATCTTTATCCATTTTCTGTCGATGGACATTTAGGTTGCTTCCATGTCTCCACCATTGTAAATAATGCTGCAATGAAGTTTGGGATACATGTGTCTTTTCGAGTTATTTTTTTGTCGAAATGTCCACCCAGGAGTGGGATGCCGGATCATATGGTAGCTCTGTTTTTAGCTATTCAAGGAACTTCCATATTGTTCTCCTTAGTGGCTGTTACCAATTTACATTCCCCCTAACACCATAGGAGTGTTTTCTTTTCTCTAAGCCCTCTCCAGTATTTACTGTTTCTAGAGGTTTTGATGACAGCCATTCTCACTGGAGAGAGGTAATACCTTGTTGTAGTTTTGATGTGCATTTCTCTAATAATTAGTGATGTTGAGCATCTTTTCATGTGCCTTTTGGTCATGTGCATTTTTTCTTTGCAGAAATGTCTATTTAGGTCTTCTACTTATTTTCTATTAGGTTTGTTTGTTGCCGTTTAGAGTAAGTTCTGATATATATATATATATATAGACTTATTAATGCCACCTTATTAATTGCTTTTGTAGTCCTATTGTTCTCTTTTCATTTTTTTCCCCATCTTTGTAAACTGGTGATTTTCTGTGATGGTATGCTCTTTTCCCCCTTTCCTTATCTTTCATGAATCTACTTTAGGTGTTTGTGTTTACCATGCATCTTACATAAAACGTCTTTGAAATAAAATAGTTCATTTTACGGTGATAGCAACTTAACTTTTATGGCGTATAAAAATTCCCCCCTTTTGGGCTTCCCTGGTGGCGCAGTGGTTGAGAGTCCGCCTGCCGATGCAGGGGAGACGGGTTCGTGCCCCGGTCCGGGAGGATCCCACATGTTGCGGAGCTGCTGGGCCCGTGAGCTGTGGCCGCTGAGCCCGCGCGTCCGGAGCCTGTGCCCCGCAACGGGAGAGGCCACAACAGTGGGAGGCCTGCGTACTGCACACACACAAAAAAATTCCCCTCTTTTATATTTTTGATGACATGATTTACCTCTTATTACATTGTATATTTTTTATCAAATTATAGCAGCTGTAGTTATTTTTACTACTCTTTTCCTTTAGCCTTTATAGTATAGTTAATTCATTAACACACCATCCTATTACAGAATTAGGGTTTGTAAACATGACTGTATATCTGTCTTTACCAGTGTGTTGTATACTTTCACATGTTTTCATGTCATTATTTGGCCTCTTTTCATTTCAGCTTAAAGAACTCCTTTCTGTATTTTGCAAAAGGCACATCTTGTGCTGATGAACTACTTCAGCTTTTCTTTGCCTGGGAAAGTTTATTTCTCCTTCATGTCTGAAGGATAACTTTGCTGGATGGAATATTCCTGGTTGGCAGTTGTTTTTCTTTTGAGACATCCCATATGTCATTTTCCTGTAGAGTTTCTGCTGACAAATCTGCTAGTAGCCTAATGGGGGTTCTTTTGTAGGTTACAATCTTCTTTCCTCTTTAGGATTCTCCTTATCTTTCATTTTTGACAGTTTCATTATAATGTGTCTTGGAGGTCTTTTTGCATTGAGATAATAGTGTGATCTCTTAGTTTCATGAACATGGATGTCCAAGTCTCTCCCCAGGTTTGGGAAGTTCTCAGCTCTTATTTTTTTAAATAAACTTTCTGCTTGCTATTCCCTCTTTTTCTCCTCCTGGAACCTCAGTGGCTCTGGTATTTCTATGTTTGGTGGAGTCCCATAAGTCAGGTAGGCTTTCTTGGCTATTTTTTGTTCTTTTTTCCTTTGTTTTCCTCTGATCACATGATTTCAGAGTTCCTACCCTCGGGCTCACTTATTTTGTTTTCTGTTTTGTCTATTGTGCTGTAAATGCTCTCTGTTGCATTTTTCATTTCATTTATTGAATTCATTAGCTCCCGAATTGTTTTTTATGATTTTTACCTCTTTGTTAAATTTCTCATTTTGTTCATGTATAGTTTACCAGATTTCACTGCAGTTGTCTTTCTGTTTACTTTTAGCTCATTGAGTTTCCTCAAAAAAGCTATTTTGAATTCTTTGTCAGTTAGACTGCAGAATTTCATGCCTTTCGGTTCACTTATTGGATGATTACTGGAGTCTCTGGTGATGGTATTCTCCCTTGATTCTTCATGTTACTTGTAGTTTTGTGTTGCTGCTTTTGCCTTTGAAACAACAGACACCTCCTTAAATCTTTACTTGCCTTCAGGTGAGATAAACAGTTTGTTGGTCCTCTTGTAGCTGAGGTTTTCTCCTACCTTATGTGGGTATACCTGCTCCATACTTCTTGCTCCCTCTTGTGGCAGAATTCTTAAGCTTCTCTGGGGTTTGGTTTATTATACAGCGTTACTGCAACAATAGCTGACTAATATAAACTATTAATGATTATATTGTAAGAAATTCTGTATACATGAAAATGTATAGATACAATTTTACATAAGTGCATAACATAATTATGATCATGTTACACATTTTTAAAATTTATTTTTCTTTTCCTCATTAGGTTGGCTACCCCTCTGCCCCCATCCCACTGATGCCCCATTTTCCTTCCCAAGTAATCCATGTTAACAACTTAATATGTACCTATCTGTATTTTCTCCATATTTATGTACTCATATGCAATGATATGACCACATATATGTACCAGTGACGTTCAAAATATGTAGCAACCAGTATGCACAGTATCAACCAGTGAGAATAAACACTAGCTGAAACATCCAGTGGCTGTATCAGTTTATGCTGGCTAAGTGCCACCCCTGTACACAAACACACACACACACGATAAGAATTTCTATCACTGTTTATGTTCTACAAAAATGGAACCATATTATAAACATTTTGCCTTATTATTTTTTATACAATCCCTTAAATTCCAACTGTGATACGGTTTTATTCATTCTGCTTAATTGCTGTATAAGACATATTAAGTGGGCTGAGTGTATTAACATTTATTCAGCAGTACCCTATTAGTGGACTTCCCCTTTGTTTCCAGTGTTTTCGTTACCATGAGCAATGCTGCCATGAACATTCTTGAACATACATCATTGTGTACTGGTGATTTTATCTCTAGGGCATCCAGTCCCAGGAATGGAACAGGTGGACTGAATGATGAGAGGTAAATTTTGTTAGATGGTATCTGAGAACTTTTCAAGGTTCTTGGACAATTTACACGTTTATCATGAAGATTTAAAGAAATCATTTCTCCTACATCTTCATAGGTATCAGTAAGTGGCTTTTTTTTTTTTTTTTTTTTTGCGGTACGCAGGCCTCTCACTGTTGTGGCCTCTCCCGTTGTGGAGCACAGGCTCCGGACGCGCAGGCTCAGCGGCCATGGCTCACGGGCCCAGCCGCTCCGTGGCATGTGGGATCCTCCCGGACCAGGGCACGAACCCATGTCCCCTGCACCGGCAGGCAGACTCTCAACCACTGCGCCACCAGGGAAGCCCAGGAAGTGGCTTTTTGATTTTTGCCAACCTCATGGGTACAAAGTAACAACCTGCATTTCCCAAACCAATCGTGAACTCACACACCTTTTCCTGACTTGGTTCTCTGGATTTTCTCTTTATATCTCTGCTCATTTCTCATTTGTGTTGTTTGTATCCTTGCCAGTATGTAAGAGCATTTGCATGTTGCAGATGTTAACCCTATGCCTAGATTAAACAATTTTTTCTTAATCTAGGATTTTTTCATTGATTGGGTTTAAGTTATCTCTTGCCTTACAAAATGTTGTCACAGTCATGAAAATGTGCTTTCCTTTATCTCCCTCCTTTCTCATTTCTCTCTTTCTCTTCCTTTCTTCCCCATCTTTCTCTCTCTCTGTGTATGTGTGTGTGTGTGTGTGTGTGTTTGCACGCACACCTGTTTTCCTTCCACTCGTTCTGCCTCTCTGTGTCTTCGTGCCTCTTGTTCTCTCTCTACCCCCTCCCACTGGCTGCTCACCGCTCCCTTTTCCCGCTCCATAGGAATACTAATTTTCTGTGCAGAGAGCAGTGTATTTTCTTGCTTGTGTTACTTACAAAGCCAGGACAGAAGCGAGAGGTGGCTGAGGGCAGCACAATATGGGGTTAAAACAATGCATTTCCAAAATTGGCTGAATTTGAGATCCCTTGAGTTTTTTCTTTTTATATGGATTCTTCAGTTCCCCGTCTGAGATTCTGATTCCATAGGTCTGGAGAGAGGTGTAATGTACAAATGGATGTCTAGTTTAATATCTCCCCAGGGGATCCCAGTACAGAATCAGGGCTGGAAATCTGCTAAAGCACTAGATCAGGGAGGCTAAACAAATGCTCCCCAGTGTGGCCAGCTTGCTTGGGAGATTGGACAAGCTAGGCTGTTGTAGACTCAGTTAATGACCTTCAGCAAGCCACCAGCTCAGCATAAGACAGCATGAGGGGCTCACGTGGAGTAGAAACAAGGGTGAAGTAGGTCTATAGGCCTGATACTCCTCCAATGGCGGAAGAGAGAAAGGTGTGAGGCACAACTCAAGTGCAGCTGCAGTGCGGCAAATGGGCACAGGGGGGCAGTGTGGCTCCATGTGGCTCAGAAGCCAACTCAAACTGAGGCCTGACCCAGGCTCTGGGAGAGCTCTGGCAGGGTGAAGGGCTGTTCCCTTTCCACTCAGTCCCTGTCCTGCAGAACCTGGCTCTCAGATGATTAAAATTCATGCAACATTTATTGAGTGTGAATGATCTCATGTCAAACACTGTCCTGTATTGTTTTATTTAACCTTCATAGCAATCCAAGGTAGGCATATTATTTCTTGTTTACCAAAGAGGAAGCTGCAGCTTAGGGAAGTTAATTAATTTCCTAGAAGGTGGGAGAGCCAGGAGTTAGACTCAAGCCTGTCTGACTGCAAGCCAGATATTCTTTTCATTCAACAACTGCTTTATACAGGTAACATCTGATTCTGAACGTATTAATCAATGTGAATTTACCAAATAATTTATTCATGCATGCTGATTATTTCTTTTCTTCTTTCTTAAACAAAGGGATCAGTAAGATTAACTGTGTTAGCTAAAAAATCTTAAAGCCCACAGTCTGCCTTTTAACAGGAGAAGCAAAGAATGAATGGCTGATGGTGGAATGTCCCCTTGGGGTTTCCTCCTCTACATAGCTGGGCCCGGGTGTCACAGTGAATGTCTGCAGACCTAAGGCAGGATTTTATTTGGCTGACGTGGTGTTATTTAAAAAAACCTAAATTTCAGGGCTTCCCTGGTGGCGCAGTGGTTGGGAGTCCGCCTGCCGATGCAGGGGACGCGGGTTTGTGCCCCGGTCCGGGAGGATCCCACATGCCGCGGAGCAGCTGGGCCCGTGAGCCATGGCCGCTGAGCCTGCGCGTCCGGAGCCTGTGCTCCGCAATGGGAGAGGCCACAGCAGTGAGAAGCCCGCGTACTGGAAAAAAAAAAAAAAAAAAATCTAAACTTCAGTTCATCACAGTCCCTACCATTCCTTTTTCTTTCCATCTTTATGCTTTGCTCATCCGTGCTACCTGCTGGGTATCTGCTGATGGCAGTACCAGATCCTTTGGGCCTCGAACTTCACCCCACTCCATCTCCCTTCCCTGGCTCTGCTTGCCTCTAGGTGTTGTCATTGGCATCACTCTGGCTGTTGTCTGTAGCTGGAGGCTCTCCCACCTGCGATGGCTGCATCCGCGGGTCCACGCTGCTGCTTCTAGCACGCAGACCAGCCCTAGGTTGGCCAGGGCTCAGTTTAACTGCAGCTGTTTCGTCAGATGCTTGGGTATTTTCAGCCATAGAGGCATAGGGGGGCTGAGCTGGAAGCTGCTGAGGGCTCCTGGCCAGGGCTCAGACCCAATGTTTTAGATTGAAATTAGCCTCCAGGTTGTTCCAAGTGCTTGGTCCCTGTCCCCAACCCCCCACCCCTGTTTTTTCTTAACTGGAGTTCGGGAGAAGGGAGAAAGCAAGAAGTGGTAGAGAATAAGACAGCACAAGGTAGACCCTGGGGGCCCTCTGTATTTGCTCGATCATTTCTCTCTTCTCCGTAATCAGTTGCCCTCATGGCATGTGGGTTCCGGAAGATCAGGAGGTGGAGACCATGCTCTCCAGTCACGTCCAGCAAGCATGATCCACGTGGCCGGGGCCACCGCTGATTGGCAGCTGAGAGCAGGATATGGTCTCTCTTGCACAGTGAGGGCTGCCTGCTGGTCTGTTCTCTCCTGACCGGCTCGCCACGGAGTCACCGTCCAGGGAGACACCACCCTTGCTCTGAGCTCCAGCACTTGTGTCATCAGGTGTCCTTTCTTTACCTGGGTCTTCATGGACAGGGCTGTGTTCTCAAAAGCCTTGGCCCAAGGCTCTCTGAAAGTTCCCAGCTGGCCAGTACCGTGGGGTTGGTGGGCCCTCTGGCCAAGAGAGCAGGTGCGTATACGTGCATGATGGCAGGTTCTCAGTGGTAATTACAAATAGAACAGGAAAATGGGCCCAGAGATGGAGCGGTGGCACTGAAGGGGTGGAGAGGAGAGGAGATACAAAGAGAGGGGGAGGATATAGCCCCCCAGGGTCCTGGGGGCCCTGGGTGGAGGAGGGGCCTGCCCGAGCATGGGAACTGTCCCTGGCTATTCTCAACTGCTGCCCTTGGCTGTGAGTGAGATGTTTTCAAACTTCCTACGAATCGAAGTGAAATAGAGAGGGTCTTCCCTCTTTCGCTAACTCCACCATGTCCACGGCAGGAGAAACTCTCCTGACTATTTCTCGTGTCCGGTGTACCTACTGGATGGCACCACCAGCCCACAGCTCTCACACTGGAAGGGGCCTTGGTATCCTCTGTTTGGTTCTGCTCATGTTACAGAGGGCAAGCTGCTACTCTGAGGTGGTTAGTTTTATGTCTGGGCTCCTGACCTCTCCTCCCATGCTGTTGTCAGCACCTTTCTCGTTGTCATGCCAATATTGACAGGAGCTAGCAATCAGGACTCTGCACCAGGTACATTTTAAACACTGACTCATTTAGACCTGACACCAGACCTACCTATGAGGTAGGCACTGCTATCATCCCCATTTTACAGATAAGGACGTGGAGACCCAGAGAAGTTAAGTGACTTGCCCAAAGTCACACAGGATTTGGAGCTGGGTGTTCTGGCTCTAGAGCTGTGATCCATGGCGTATACTGCCTCTCAAGGTGCTTCACTGGGACTGCCTGTTTCTTGTCCAGCTCTTTTACCAGATTGTGAACAACTTGAAAGGGATTGATTATGTTTTAACCCCCTTTGGGTCCCAAGATTAACCTAGAGCCCAATATAGTAGAAGCTCAAACAAATGTTGATTTAATGAGTGAGTGACGAAACAGAAGCATGGACTTCCCTGGTGGCACAGTGGTTATGAATCTGCCTGACAATGCGGGGGACATGGGTTTGAGCCCTGGTCCGGGAAGATCCCACATGCCGCGGAGCAACTAAGCCTGTGCACCACAACTACTGATCCTGCGCTCTAGAGCCCACAAGCCACAATTACTGAGCCCGCGAGCCACAACTACTGAGCCTGTGCACTGCAACTGCTGAGCCCACGTGCCTAGAGCCCGTGCTCCACAACAAGAGAAGCCACTGCAATGAGAAGCCTGCACACCGCAACGAAGAGTAACCCCCGCTCGCCACAACTAGAGAAAGCCCGTGCACAGCAACGGAGACCCAACACAGCCAAAAATAAATAAATAAATTTATAAAAAAAAAAAAAAGCAAACCCAAAGCATTAGTTAAACTGTTGTTCCTTGCCCTGCATTTCTGAGACCTAATGTCTCTGAGGGGGTGTGAGTACAGGGTAGAACTTGCTGGCCTCTGGGGGGTAGCAGGCTGGGAGATCCCAGCAACCCTCACCTGGGTAGGAATCTTCCCGCCTCCTCCCCTGTTCGCTCCCAGCCCCGCCGCCTCACCTGCCTGCCTGTGTGCTTGTGCACACCTGTGCACCTTCTTCTGGAGCCTGCCTGCAGGTTGATGAGTACGCCAGGCATCCATCTGACTTCCCTGGTGACGGTGGCAGCTTCACCCTTGTGACCAGCCAGAAGCCAGGAAGGCAGTGAAGGCTTCCCTCTTACGTGCCTCACCACTGCCTCGGAGGATTTTCTGTGTGTGTTCGCCGTGTTCTTGACACCCAGGGCCACTCAGGAGGTCTCCCAGCGTCTAGTTTTCTGATGCTAATGCAGGCAGAGGTGCCTAACACTCCCTGCAGCCAGGGAATGAGGGGCTAGGTCTTAAAGGGGGACCCTGGGGGAGGCACCATGGCATGCACTACCAGACACTTTTACCCCAAAGATGGCAAGAGAAATGGATAGAGGCTCAAGTTGAGAGTGGGAAACAGGTGAAACAAAGAATGGTCCTCAAACTGTGGTCTTCCAGTCACCAGCAGCAGCAGCAACTGGGAACTTGGGAGAAATGCACATTCTGGGGTGGGATACGGAGGGTGGGAGGGAGACGCAAGAGGGAGGAGGTGTGGGGATGTATGTATATGTATAGCTGATTCACTTTGTTATACAGCAGAAACTAACACACCATTGTAAAGCAATTATACTCCAATAAAGATGTTAAAAAAAAAAAAAAAAGAAATGCACATTCTCAGCCGCATCCCAGAACTCGTGAGTCAGCCATTCTGGGGGAAGGGGCCCAGGAGTCTGTTTTAACAAGCCTCGGTGATTCTGTTGCAACCACTGTTCCCTCCAAACTGTCCCATTGGCAGGACTGATGAAAGCCTTCAGTGAGCAGTTACTGAGTTCTCGTCCTTTGTGGAGGGCCAATCAAGGCACAAAATAGATTGGACACAATCCTTGTCTCCCTCTTCCCCCACCCTAATGGAAACTCTGGACCAAGTAATGAAAAACAAAGTACAGGGCCAGTCATTACTTTGGCCAAAAATCCCATTTCCACAGAAAGGAGAATCAGGAGATATGTTTCTTATCCAAGATTTGTCACATGTGTTGACCACCAGGAATCAACAAATGAATAATACATTAAACTAGTATCCTCCAGTCTTTAAACAAATGAAAAAATGCTGGTAACTGATTGGTTAAATTGCAAATCATGACTTGCCCCACAAAGACTCTCAATATGTATAATTACTTAGAAGCCACAATTTAGAAACCTTGGGAATAAAAGATTGAAGACCAGTGCAATGTGTCATTTAACCAAGCCCTCAAAGCAAGTAGTGTTATTCCAAGAATCTCCAACTCGGACAACCTGCTTATGAAAAATTTGTTAATTTAGACTGTTAGATTGTTAATTTAAAAATCAACACTGGCCCCTCTCTTGAATCATTTATGTAAAATCATGTTAGTAAGTATCCTAAGTTTTAACTCCTACTTATTCAAGAGAAATAGTTAATTTACTAACATTTTAATTCTTCCAAGTCAGGGAAGTTTGCACCCAGTAGATTACAACTGCTTTTTTAAAAAAAATTTATTTATTTTACTTATTTATTTTTGGCTGCTTTTGGTCTTCGTTGCTGTGCGCAGGCTTTCTCTAATTGCGGCAGGTGGGGGCTACTCTTCGTTGCAGTGCGCGGGCTTCTCATTGCAGCGACTTCTCTTGTTGCAGAGCACAGGCTCTAGGCACGTGGGCTTCAGTAGTTGTGGCACATGGGCTCAGTAGTTGTGGCTCACGGGCTCTAGAGTGCAGTCTCAGTAGTTGTGTTGCATGGACTTAGTTGCTCCGTGGCATGTGGGATCTTTCCAGACCAGGGCTCGAACCCGTGTTCCCTGCATTGGCAGGTGGATTCTTAACCTCTGTGCCACCAGGGAAGCCCCTACAACTGCTTTTTGTATGTAGTACAGAGCTTGATTTGTTTTTAAGCCAATCTGACCATCTCTGTCTTTTAATGGCTAATTCCATTTATTTACTTTTAATGACAATTGAAAATGCTCACTTTATTCTGCCAACTTACATTATTTTACTTTGCTGGTTTCTCTTTATCCCTTATCTTACTTCCACTAGTTTGATCAAGTTAGCATTTATTTAGTTATTTTATTTTCTTCATTTTCTTTGGAAAAAATTTTAGTGTTCCACTTTATCTTATGTAAGCAGAAGATTAACAGTTAGAAATGTACTTGTAACATAAAATGGCCAGTTAGTAAGCATGGGGCCACGTCTGGACTAAAAAAGCATTTTGATGCAGCCTCCAGAGAAGCTTTTGTCAAAGAATAACAAACATATGAAGTAACCAAATAGTCCATCCTGAGATCAATTTGTTGAGAGGTCTCTAGACCCAGGTTGTCTCAAAGGAGTTGACAGCATCCTGCTTTGGACATACATAAATAACATGCTGGCAAAAGCATTACTGATGAGCTGGCACAATTTGACAAGAATATCAGACCAAAGTGAAGAAAGACCAAAGGAGAAAATTAAGATTTGCCTGTTTTTTAAAACATGGTAATTTTAAAAAACAATTTATATATATATTTTTTTCTTTTTTTAAAAAAAAAAGAGAATCTGCATGGCCTTTTAATTTAATTAATTAATTTATTTATTTATTTTTGGCTGTGCTGGGTCTTCGTTTCCATGCGAGGGCTTTCTCTAGTTGCGGTGAGCGGGGGCCACTCTTCATCGCGGTGCGTGGGCCTCTCACTGTCGTGGCCTCTCTTGCTGCGGAGCACAGGCTCCAGATGTGCAGGCTCAGCAGTTGTGGCACACGGGCCCAGTTGCTCCGTGGCAGGTGGGATCTTCCCAGACCAGGGCTCGAACCCGTGTCTCCTGCATTGGCAGGCAGACTCTCAACCACTGTGCCACCAGGGAAGCCCAAGAATTTATATTTTGACTCTTTTTAAATGCTGGGCAGTTTGACCTGTAATGAATAGTTGCATATTTGTGATTATATGTCTACAATATATATTAACAAATTTTTTTCACACACACACACTGTATTTTATTTTTACAAGAGATAAATAGATTTACACCAAGCATTGTAAATGGATGAGCACGACAGAAGCAACAATGATTGCAATTACCAAACACGAAACACACTCACACTATGTCATAATATTGACATTCAGTCCAGTAATCCTCCACTGTAACAGCTCCTTTACTTTGCAGTGAAAATTGATTTGTATGTTTTTGCCTCTGAGTCCTTGTGGGATTTTTTTTTAAAAATTCAAACAAAGTCACAAAAATTATAATCATCCTTATCAGTTCACTCAGTCCCGTGTAATTAATTTTTTTTTCATCTTGATCTTTTCTTAGCACTTTTATGAATTCATCAGTTTTCCATTAGAGTTCTGAAAATGCTTATTCATTCAGTTCAGCAGTAGAGTCAGTTACCAGAAACCTGTACTTGTCAGAGTCTTTTCCATGAAGTCCTTGAAGACGAAACCCTTTTATAGGAACATATTTGCAAAAGCATCAGAGTACACCCAGAACTGTCTGTAAATGACAAAAGACTTAAAAATGACCACGGTTAAAGATTTGATGAAAGTTCATAATAATGCAATTGACAAGGAAATTTAGTTATTTCTGAGATACACATTTTAAAGTAATAACTAGAATTATGACTTATAATACCAGAACATACAAGATTTTTAGAAATTTCATGTAATGTCTGAAACATTTATATTAGCATATTTCCATACAAATAACCCAAAGAAAGTTTAGTATTAGTTGTTTTTTTCTTTGTTTCTTTGTTTTTTTATACTGCAGGTTCTTATTAGTCATCAATTTTATACACATCACTGTATACATGTCAATCCCAATCGCCCAGTTCAGCACACCACCATCCCCACTCCACTGTGGTTTTCCCTCCTTGGTGTCCATACGCTTGTTCTCTACAGCTGTGTCTCAACTTCTGCCCTGCAAACCGGTTATCTGTACCATTTTTCTAGGTTCCACATACATGCGTTAATATATGATATTTGTTTTTCTCTTTCTGACTTACTTCACTCTGTATGACAGTCTCTAGATCCATCCACGTCTCAACAAATGACTCAATTTTGTTCCTTTTTATGGCTGAGTAATATTCCATTGTATATATGTACCACGTCTTCTTTATCCATTCGTCTGTCGATGGGCATTTAGGTTGCTTCCATGACCTGGCTATTGTAAATAGT
>NW_020172179.1:609801-629018 GCF_003031525.2 Neophocaena asiaeorientalis asiaeorientalis
TATGATCCTTTTAATGTGTTGTTGGATTCTGTTTGCTAGTATTTTGTTGAGGATTTTTACATCTATGTTCATCAGTGATACTGGTCTGTAATTTTCTTTATTTGTAATATCTTTGTCTGGTTTTGGTATCAGGGTGATACTCATAGAATGAGTTTGGGAGTGTTACCTCTGCAATTTTTGGGAAGAGTTTGAGAAGGATGGGTGGTAGCTCCTCTCTAAATGTTTGATAGAATTCACCTGTGAAGCCATCTGGTCCTGGACTTTTGTTTGTTGGAAGAGGAAGCCCTGTTAAACATTTCTTGCACCTTCTTGATCTTTGCCTCCATTCTTTTTCTGAGGTCCTGGATCATCTTCAGTATCATTATTCTGAATTCTTTTTCTGGAATGTTGCCTATCTCCACTTCATTTAGTTGTTTTTCTGGGGTTTTATCTTGTTCCTTCATCTGGTATATAGCCCTGTATCTTTCATCTTGTCTGTCTTTCTGTGAATGTGGTTTTTGTTTCACAGGCTGCAGGATTGTAGTTCTTCTTGCTTCTGCTGTCTGCCCCCTGGTGGATGAGGCTATCTCAAGTTAGCATTTATTTTTGTTATTTGTTAAGTTTTACCAGTTATGTTGAGGTATAATTGACATATAATAAGGGCCACTTTTTAAAGTATACAATTTGATATGTTTTGACATACATATATGTATGTTCATGAAACGATCACCAGAATCAAGATAAGGAACATAACCATCACCCCTACATGTTTCCTTGTTCCTCTCTTCCCTCACCCACTTTATTTATTTATTTATTTATTAACACCTTTATTAGAGTATAATTGCTTTCCAATGTTGTGTTAGTTTCTGCTGTATAACAAAGTGAATCAGATACATATATACATATACCCCTTTATCTGCTCTGTCTTGCATCTCCCTCCCACCCTCTGTATCCCACCCTCTGGGTGGTCACAAAGTACCGAGCTGATCTCCCTGTGCTATGTAGCTGCTTCCAACTAACTATCTATTTTACATTCGGTAGTGTATATATGTCAGTGGTACTCTCTCACTTCATCCCTGTGTACCCTTCCTCCTCCCCATGTCCTCAAGTCCATTCTCTATGTCTGTGTCTTTGTTCCTGTCCTGCCCCTAGGTTCACCAGAACCATTTTTTAAAAAATTCCATATATATGTGTTAGCATACGATATTTGTTTTTATCTTTCTGATTTACTTCACTCTGACAGACTCTAGGTCCGTCCACCTCACAATAAATAACTCAATTTCGTTTCTTTTTATGACTGAGTAATATTCCATTGTATATATGTGCCACATTTTTTTTATCCATTCATCTGTCAATGGACACTTAGGTTGCTTCCATGTCCTGGCTATTGTAAATAGAGCTGCAATGAACATTGTGGTACATGACTCTTTTTGAATTGTGGTTTTCTCAGGTTATATTCCCAGTAGTGTGACTGCTGGGTCGTATGGTAGTTCTATTTTTAGTTTTCTAAGGAACCTCCATATTGTTCTCCATAGTGGCTTTATCAGTTTACATTCCCACCAACAGTGCAAGAGGGTTCCTTTTTCTCCACACCCTCTCCAGCATGTATTGTTTGTAGATTATTTGATGATGGCCATTCTGACCAGTGTGTGGTGATACTTCATTGTAGGTTTGATTTGCATTTCTCTAATGATTAGTGATGTTGAGCATCCTTTCATGTGTTTGTTGGCAGTCTGTATATCTTCTTTGAAGAAATGTCTGTTTAGGTCTTCTGCCCATTTTTGGATTGGGTTGTTTGTTTTTTTGATATTGAGCTGCATAAGCTGCTTGTAAATTTTGGAGATTAATCCTTTGTCAGTTGCTTTGTTTGCAAATATTTTCTCCCATTCTGAAGGTTGTCTTTTCATCTTGTTTACAGTTTCCTTTGCTGTGCAAAAGCTTTTAAGTTTCATTAGGTCCCATTAGTTTATTTTTGTTTTTATTTCCATTTCTCTAGGAGGTGGGTCAAAAAGGATCTTGCTGTGATTTATGTCGTAGAGTGTTCTGCCTATGTTTTCCTCTAAGAGTTTGATAGTTTCTGGCCTTACATTTAGGTCTTTAATCCATTATGAGTTTATTTTTGTGTTTGGTGTTAGGGAGTGTTCTAATTTCATTCTTTTACATGTAGCTGTCCAGTTTTCCCAGCACCACTTATTGAAGAGGCTGTCTTTTCTCCATTGTATATTCTTGCCTCCTTTATCAAAAATAAGGTGACCATATGTGTGTGGGTTTATCTAAGGTAATTATTGATATGTATGTTCTTATTACCATTTTCTTCATTGTTTTGGGTTTGTTATTGTAGGTCTTTTCCTCCTCTTGTGTTTCCTGCCTAGAGAAGTTCCTTTAGCATTTGATGTAAAGCTGGTTTGGTGGTGTTGAATTCTCTTAGCTTTTGCTTGTCTGTAAAGGTTTTAATTTCTCCATCGAATCTGAATGAGGTCCTTGCTGGGTAGAGTAATCTTGGTTGTAGGTTTTTCCGTTTCATCACTTTAAATATGTCCTGCCATTCCCTCTGGCTTACAGTGTTTCTGCTGAAAGATCAGCTGTTCACCTTATGGGGATTCCCTTGTATGTTATTTGTTGTTTTTCCCTTGCTGCTTTCAATATTTTTTCTTTGTGTTTAATTTTTGATAGTTTGATTAATAGGTGTCTTGTGTTTCTCCTTGGATTTATCCTGTATGGTATTCTCTGCACTTCCTGGACTTGATTAACTATTTCCTTTCCTGTATTAGGGATGTTTTCGACTATAATCTCTTCAAATATTTTCTCAGTCCCTTTCTTTTTCTCTTCTTCTTCTGGGACCCCTATAATTCGAATGTTGGTGTGTTTAATGTTGTCCCAGAGGTCTCTGAGACTGTCCTCAGTTCTTTTCGTACTTTTTTCTTTATGCTGCTCTGCAGTATTTATTTCCACTATTTTATCTTCCAGGTCACTTATCCATTCTTCTGCCTCAGTTATTCTGCTATTGATTCTTTCTAGAGGATTTTTAATTTCATTTATTGTGTTGTTCATCACAGTTTGTTTGCTCTTTAGTTCTTCTAGTTCCTTGTTAAACTTTTTTAATATTTTCTCCATTCTATTTCCAAGATTTTGGATCCTCTTTACTATCATTACTCTGAATTCTTTTTCAGGTAGGCTGTCTATTTCCTCTTCATTTGTTTGGTCTGGTGAGTTTTTACTAAACTAAGATAAACAAGTGCTAAAAACTAAGCTAAGATGAAAATCAGAAGCAAATCAGTCTCAGACAGGAAACCTCAAGCTACAGTTGCTCCCGAAGTCCACCACCTCAATTTTGGGATGATTCGTTGTCTATTCAGGTATTCCACAGATGCAGGGTACATCAGGTTGATTGTGGGGATTTAATCCACTCCTCCTGAGACTGCACACAGAAATTTCCCTTTCTCTTCTTTGTTCGCACAGCTCCTGGGGTTCAGCTTTGGTTTTGGTGCCACCTCTGTGTGTAGGTCACCCTCAGGCATCTGTTCCCTCACAGACAGGATGGGGTTAAAGCAGCGGCTCACTCGGGCCGTGGGGAGGGAGGGCTATGGTAGTTATAATTGGAATGCTGGGTGAGCCTGCGGCGGCAGAGGCCAGCGTGATGTTGCAACAGCCTGACGTGCACCATGTGTTCTGCTGGGGAACTTGTCCCTGGATCAGGGGACCCTGGCAGTGGCGTGGTGCACAGGCTCCCAGGAGGGGAGGTGTGGATAGTGACCTGTACATGCACACAGGCTTCTTGGTGGCTGCAGCAACAGTGCTAGCATTTCATGCCCGTCTCTGGTGTCCGTGCTGATAGCTGCAGCTTGTGCCTGTCTCTGGAGCTCGTTTAGGTGGTGCTCTGCCTTCTGTGGGCAGACAGGGAAGGAATCCCCTCTCCTCGTGCACCCCGAAACAATGGTCTCTTGCCTCTTAAGCAGGCCCAGACTTTTCCCCAGACTCCCTCCTGGCTAGCCATGGCGCACTAGCCCCCTGCAGGCTGTGTTCACACAGCCAACCTCAGTCTTCTCTCTGGGATCTGACATCCGAAGCCCGAGCCTCAGCTCCCAGCCCCCGCCTGTCCCAGTGGGTAAGCAGACAAGCCTCTCAGGCTGGTGAGTGCTGGTTGGCACCGATCCTCTGTGTGGGAATCTCTCCACTTTGCCCTCCGCACCCCTGTGGCTGCGCTCTCCTCCGTAGCTCTGAAGCTTCCCCCCGCCCACCACCCGTCTTCGCCAGTGAAGGGGCTCCCTAGTGTGTGGGAACTTTTCTTCCTTCACAGCTCCCTCCCAGAGGTGCAGGTCCCATCCCTATTCTTTTGTCTCTGTTTTTTCTTTTGCCCTACCCAGGTATGTGAGGGGTTTCTTGCCTTTTGGGAAGTCTGAGGTCTTCTGCCAGTGTTCAGTAGGTGTTCTGTAGGAGTTGTTCCACACATAGATGTATTTTTGATGTATCTGTGGGGAGGAAGGTGATCTCCACGTCTTACTCCTCTGCCATCTTGAAGGTCCCCCCCCACCCACTTTAATCTCCAGGCAACCACTGCTCAACTTTCTGTCACTATAGATTAGTTTGGACTTTAAAGAATTTTATAGAAATGGAATCATACAGCTTGTAAGTGTTTTTGTTTGACTTCTTTAACCAGCATTATTGTTTTGAGAGTCGTCAACCTTGTTGAGTGTATCAGTAGCCCATTCCTTTTCATTGCTGTGTAGTATTCCATTGTATGGATATCCCACAGTTGGTTTATCCATTTCCCTCTTCATGAACATTTGAGTTTTTCCTAGTTTTGGGCTATTACACATCAAGCTGCTATGAACTCTCATGTGCAGGTGTTTGTGGGGATGAATGCCCTCATTTCTAGGCTAAATACCTAGGAGTAGAATATGGTCTGAGTATGTTTAACGTTTTTAAAGACTTTTGTACTGTTTCCTAAAATAGTTGCTCCATTTTACTTTCCCACTATCAGTGTATGAGTGTTCTAGTTCTTTCACACCTCAACAACCTTGCTATGTTTAGATTTTAAATTTTTAGACTTTTGAACAGGTGTGTAATGTTATCTCTTTGTTACATTTCCCTGATGCCTAATGATGTTAAGCAACTTATAAAATTTGTGTTTATTTGCCATCTTTATATCTTCTTTGCTAAAGTGTTTGTTCAAATTCATTGCCCATTTTTATGTTGGTTGTTTTCTTGCTACTGAGTTTTGAGAGTTCATTATATATTCTGAAAATAAGTCCTTTATTGGATATATGATTTTAAAATATTTCCTCCCAATCTATGGCTTGTCTTTTCATTCTTAAGAGTGTCTTTCATAGAGCAGATGTTTATTTTTATTTCTAGTGATGTATGGTTTAGCAATTTTTTCCATTTATTGGAATTGTGTACTTAGTATTATAGCTAAGAAATCTTTGTCTAACCCAAGATTTTCTCCTAGGTTTCCTTCTACAAGTTCTATAGTTTTAGGTTTACATTTAGGTATATGATCAGTTTTGATCAGTTTTAATTCTTGAATGTGGTGTGATGTGTGGATTAAAGTCCATTTTGGGGGTGGACATGTATATAGTTGTTTCAGCATCATTTATGGAGAAAATGGTCCTTTCTCTTCTGAATTGCTTTTGCACCTTTGTTGAAAATCATTTGTCCCTAGTGTGGATCTACTTTTGGGCTCTGTGCTGTGCCATTGATCTGTTTGTCTATCTTTACACTAATACCACACTGTCTTGATATCTGCAGCTTTATAATAACATTGAAGTCAGGTGGTGCTACTCCTTCAACTTTCTTTTCCAAAGTTGTTTGTCTATTCTATGTCCTTTGCATTTCTCTATGAATACAGTCTTTCCCTATTGTGTGTGATAGGTTTTTCATAGAAGCCCTTTCTCTAATTAAGAAAAGTCCTTTCTATTTTGAGTTTGCTGAGAGTTTTTATCAGAAAGATGTTGGATCTTGTCAAACATTTTTTGTTTTATCTATTGAGATGATCATGTGGTTTTTCATTTTAGTTTGTTAATATGGTGAATTATATTTATAAAACATTGGTAGATTGTTTTTTTAAATCAATTTTTATTTGAGTGTGGTTGCTTTACAATGTTGTTTTAGCCTCCACTGCACAACAAAATGAATCAGCCATACACATAAAGATATCCCCTCCCTTTTGGACTTCCTCCAATTTAGGTTAGCATAATGCATTAGGTAGAGTTCCCTGTGCTATACAGTATGCTCCCATCAGTTGTCTATTTTATGCGTAGTATCAATAATCTATAAGTGTCAATCCC
This sequence comes from Neophocaena asiaeorientalis asiaeorientalis, assembly GCF_003031525.2. Lineage (NCBI taxonomy): Eukaryota > Metazoa > Chordata > Mammalia > Artiodactyla > Phocoenidae > Neophocaena > Neophocaena asiaeorientalis. The sequence goes on from NW_020172179.1 coordinate 616,068, forward strand.
AGTCTCCCAATCCTTCTCACCCCACCCCTTTCCCGCTTGGTATCCATACCTTTGTTCTCTATGTCTGTGTCTCTATTTCTGCTTTGCAAATAAGATCATCTATACTATTTTTCTAGATTCCACATATATGCGTGATTATATGATATTTGCTTTTCTCTTTCTGACTTACTTCACTCTGTATGACACAGTCTAAGTCCATCCACGTCTCTACAAATGACCCAATTTTGTTCCTTTCTATGGCTGAGTAATATTCCACTGTATATATGTACCACATCTTCTTTATCCATTCTTCTGTTGATGGATATGTAGGTTGCTTCCATGTCCTGGGTATTGTAAATGGTGCTGCTATGAACATTGAGGTACATATGTGTTTTTGAATTATGGTTATCTCTGGGTATATTCCCAGTAGTGGGATTGTTGGGTCATATGGTAGTTCTATTTTTAGTTTTTTTAGGAACCTCCATACTGTTTTCCATAGTGGCTGTAGCAGTTTACATGCCCACCAACAGTGCACGAGGGTTCCCTTTTCACCACACCCTCTCCAGCATTTATTGTTATTGATGATGGCCATTCTGACCAGTGTGAGGTGATACCTCACTGTAGTTTTGATTTGCATTTCTTTAATAATTAGTGATGTTGAGCATCTTTTCATGTGTTTATTGGCCAACTGTATGTCTTCTTTGGAGAAATGTCTATTTAGGTGTTCTGCCCATGTTTTGATTGGGTTGTTTTAAAACATTGGTGGATTCTTGAATGTTAAATTAACCTTGCATTCTTGGGATTCAACCTCCATTGGTCATGATGTATTATCCATTTTCAACAGTTGTCTTTTAAAGAGTTAAATAAGAAGAAAAAATATTGGACCAACATGGTTATCATTTCCAGTGTTCTGCAGTCTTTTGTATGGATCCACATTTTCACTTGGCGTCATTTCCATTCCTTTCCCTCCTCATTCTTACCTTTCCGAAGGACTTTACCATTTATTTTGTAGTGTGGAACTGCCAATGAGAAGTTCTTATCACTTTTATATGCCTCAGTGTGTTTATTTCACTTACATTTTTATTTATTTTATTAAAAATTTTTTTATTCATTTTTTTTGGCTGCATTGGGTCTTCGTTGCTGCATGCTGTCTTTCTCTAGTTGCAGTGAGTGGGAGCTACTCTTTCTTGCGGTGTGCCAGCTTCTCATTGTGGTGGCTTCTCTTGTTGCGGAGCATGGGCTCTAGGCATGCAGCCTTCAGTAGCTGTAGCACGCAGGCTCAGTAGTTGTAGCTCACAGGCTCTAGAGCGCAGGCTCAGTAGTTGTGGCACACGGACTTAGTTGCTCCACGGCATGTGGGATCTTCCCAGACCAGGGCTTGAACCCATGTCCCCTGCATTGGCAGGCAGATTCTAAGCTACTGTGCTACCAGGGAAGCCTGCACTTACGTTTTTGAAAGATACTTGCACAGGGTATAGATGTTTTTTTTCTTTCAATACTTTAAAGATGTTGCTTCATTTTTGGCTAACTTATATAGTTTCTAACATCTTGCTTATTTTTGTTTCTCTGAATGTAAAATGTGTTTTTTCTCTGTTTTGTTTTAAGATTTTCCCTTTAACACTGGTTTTCAGAAATTTGATATATTATGTGCTTTGGTATAGTTGTATTTATATTTCTTGTGCTTGTGCAAGGAGTTTGTCGAACTTCTTGGATCTGTTTATAATTTTTGTCAAATTTTATAAAATTGCAGCTATGATTTATTCACATAGTTTTGTTTCTCCCTCTCTTTTCTCTCGTTTGGAGACTCTAATTATATGTGTATTAGGCCGCTTGATGTTTTCCCACAGTTCAGTGATGCTCTGTTTATATTTTAGTCTTCTCCCTGTGTTTTATTTTGGGTAACTTCCACTGCTATGTCTTTAAATTCATTAATCTTTTTCTTATAATGTTTAATATGCTTTTAATCTCATTTTTTTGTACCACATATATTGTAAGTTTCATCACTAGAAGTTGGATCTTTTAAAAATATCTCCAATGTCACTATTTAACATGTTCAATATATTCTCCAGCCTTCTGGACATAAGGAATATAGTTATAACTACTATTTTATAGTAGGTATATACTATATTCCTGAAGTTGTGGCCTGTATTTTGAAATTATAACATATCTCTGTGAGGTAAAGAATCTGATTGGCTCAAAAAAGCTTAAGCCTTTATCTCCTATGTAATATAGCTTTAAAAACCTCTAAAGACCTTTTGTGCTAAATTGGGCTGTAGGGCAGTGGTATTCAAATTGAGAACTGTTACTTTAAAAGTTATATAAATGGTCATTTTTCTTTGTCAGACAAAAAATCCTCAGACTCCATGTTTGTATCTTCGCCCTTTACGCCCAAGGCAAGTATATCAATAAACGTGTTAAATTCCTTGCCTTCCAGAATGTTGCTAGAGATGTATTATTGGCAAGAACAAAAATGGATCTGAAGCATCAAGTTCTAGGGTATGAGTCTACACACAGAACAAACAAAATAGAGCAAATGGATTTGGGTGATGGAACCTAGAGACATTTGTTAGGATTCTGGCACTGGAGGAACATGTACTTCTTGAAGGTACATATCAGAGTGTCAGAGGGGCTGGAAGCCACAAGATTAACACAACATATTGTGGTTCATCAATTTTACATGTTGATAAAAATTTATAACACGGTTTAAAAGTAAACAGATATATTATGATATAAAATGAAAAATTTGCAGGATTTTAAGGTAAAAATCAGACTTAGAAAAAGTATTGAGCCTTGGGTTACCTTAGGCCATGCCCTCAGAATTCAGAAGGCAGAGAAAAAGTATTGAGCCTTGGGTTACCTTAGGCCATGCCCTCAGAATTCAGAAGGCAGAGAAAAAGTATTGAGCCTTGGGTTACCTTAGGCCATGCCCTCGGAATTCAGAAGGCAGAGGAGGTCTTGATCGTTCTCCTGCATGGATAGGGCTATTTCAGTGGAAGAATTGAAGAGCCTTGCTCTAAAACTTCAGTACCCCTACAAGGGGGAGAGAAGGGCCCCTTATGGGAGGACTGCCACTGTGCAGGGGGCATGGAAAGAGATGTTGATGGGCTGAACCCATGCAGATACCCTGAAGAGCTACCAAAATGGGGAGAAGATCAACTCACTCACCCATCCATCCCTCCTTCCCTCCATCCACGTATTGAACCATCTATCCCTCCTTCCCTTTCCATCCATCCATGCATCCATGCATCCATCCATGCATCCATCCATGCATCCATGCATCCAAGTAATCAACCAACTATCAGTCCATCATCCATCTTATAAGCCTTTATTAAGTGCCTCCTGTGTATCTAAGATACTAATACTTGATGAAAACTAAAATGGATAAGAAATGGACTCTGATCTCAAGGAATTTAATGTCTAGTGCAGGAGTTCTCAAAGTTCTTCCTGCTGCAACATATATAATTACAAAATATTTGCTAAATTTATGAGCAGTGCCAGATATTGTTCAAAGTGGTTGACGTGAAATAACTCATTTAATATTTACAACAACTCTTTGATATAGGTACTATTATTATTTCTATTACACAGCTGAGGAGCAGGTGGACTGTGTTCTCTGGGCTGAGAGTCATTGTCTAGAGGGACAGGCATGTTTATAAATAATTATAATGCTATAAGTGTAATTGGAACATAAGAATAGTGAGACTAATTGTTTCTAAGGAAGCGGGGATCCCTGATTCCATATGGAAGACCAACTGAGCATGGAAACCGCAACATGGAAATTCCTTTTCTTTCCTGCTAATTATCACAGAGTCACAGAATCTTGGGCCTGCTACACGTATAGCTTGTTTTACTGTGCTTTGCTTTATTGCACTTCACGGATATTGTGTTGTCACATATTGAAGATTTTCTCCGCGTTGAGCAAGTTGGTCAACACCGTTTTTCCAATAGCATCCGCTCACTTTGTCTCTCTCTGTCATATTTTGGTAATTTTCGTAATATTTCAAACGTTTTCATTATTATAGTTGTTACGGTGATCTGTGATCAGTGATCTTTGATGTTATCATTGCAAAAAGATTATGACTCGCTGAAGGTTCAGATAATAGCATTTTTTTTAGCAGTAAAGCGTTTTAAAATTAAGATACGTACATTTTTTAGACATAATGCTATTGTACATTGAATAGACTACAGTATAGTATAAACATAACTTTTTTTTTTTTTTTTTGCGGTACGCAGGCCTCTCACTGTTGTGGCCTCTCCCGTTGCGGAGCACAGGCTCTGGACGCGCAGGCTCAGTGGCCATGGCTCACGGGCCCAGCCGCTCCGCAGCATGTGGGATCCTCCCGGATCGGGGCACGAACCCGTGTCCTCTGCATCGGCAGGCGGACTCTCAACCACTGCGCCACCAGGGAAGCCCTAACTTTATAACTTTTATATGCACTGGGAAACCAAAAAATTCATGTGACTCACTTTATTGCAGTATTTGCCTTATTGAGGTGGTCTGGAACTGAACCCACAATATCTCTGAGGTCCGCCTGTGTGTGACTTTTCATAGCATTTGGCCTGTTTTCAACAGCTTCAGTGGCAAAGCACTCCTGGCCTCACAAGGCCTCCCATTTTGTCTTTGGCCAGGCCTGAATGGTGGGAAATTCTATGTTTTATCAAAATCTACCTCCTGATAATTTCTGAAAACCAGCCCTAGTTCTGTTTCTTAGGGCATTTTTTCTTAAGTTTCTGTGAATGGGATGTTAATAGACATCATATGGGAAATAGAAGAGAGTTGTGTACACAATAGATATGGTAAATAAATTCTAACACAGGTTTCTATATTAGAGGATTTTCTCAGAATCTTGTTTTCTTTTGTTTGTGGCTGTGCTACATGGCCTGTGGGATCTTAGTTCCAGACCAGGGATCGAACCTGGGCCTGCTGCTTTGCAAGCGGGGAGTCTTAATCACTGGCCCACAAGGGAAGCCCCAGAATCTTTTGTATGCTAATGTGCTTTGTGAATCTAGGAGGGAGATTGCCTTTGTGGCATTTTCCAAATTTATTCACCCTCCCAACTCTTTTTTTTTTTTTAACATCTTTATTGGAGTATAATTACTTTACAATGGTGTGTTAGTTTCTGCTTTATAACAAAGTGAATCAGTTATACATACACATATGTTCCCATATCTCTTCCCTCTTGCGTCTCCCTCCCTCCCAGGCTCCCTATCCCACCCTTCTAGGTGGTCACAAAGCACCGAGCTGATCTCCCTGTGCTATGCGGCTGCTTCCCACCAGCTATCTATTTTACGTTTGGTAGTGTATATATGTCCATGCCACTCTCTCACTTCATCCCAGTTTACCCTTCCTCCTCCCCATCTCCTCAAGTCTGTGCTCTAGTAGGTCTGTGTCTTTATTCCCATCTCACCCCTAGGTACTTCATGACCTTTTTTTTTTTTTCCTTAGCTTCTATATATATGTGTTAGCATACAACTCTTTTCTTGATAGGCCCGTATTTACATCCCATTGGAAATAGCTGGGGAAGTAAGGCTCTGATGTCTCTCAGTTAGAATTAGCGTGATCCTCCTTTCCCAGGCCAGCTTTTCAAGTGCTTGGGCTTGTGCTCCAAATATAGTATTTTCCAAACTAAACATCTCTGCAACTTTCAGCTTCCTTCATGGTTAGGTTTGCAGACCTTTCTGCCTCTGGTCACCCGTCTCCAGTTTGCCAATGTCCCCCCTAAAGTGTGCGGTTCACGGCTGAGTATGACAGTCCTGTGCTAGTCTTTGGGTTGGTTCCATTGGACACAATCAGAACCCTCAGAACACTGTCATTCTGGTTTTGTTTTCCACCTGACTGGTGGGGGGGTGAGGATTAAGTGACTCTCAGCACAGAAATGATGGATGCCAGGGCAAGAGAAGCTTGTGGAATTTGGAGCTGTTCAAGGAAAAACTAGAATGATTTTTATTTTTGAAGGTTTGAAATGTCTTAAATAAGCACAGGTTTGAAAGCCTATTATGTGCAAGGCACTATGGAGGGTAGAAGAGATGTAAGCCATTAGTCTTGCACGCAAAAAGCTGATTGTTGAACTAGGGAGATGGTTAACGGAAAAGGCCAAAAATACAAGATAGCATCAATTATGCAGATTAAGTAGGGTGGTAAGGATTTGAGGAAGATTCACTGTTGGCTGCTGTTTTTGTATTTTCTCCACAATATCCCATATATCCAGTGAGGGTGAGTAAACATTGCTGATGGGCTGACAGAGACATGCCTTGCTTTGAAGAGTCTATAGCTTGGTGGTGAAGTGAAGGTTTGATCAGTGACTATTTTTTTCCCGGTGATATTCTATAGTATTAGAAGTGTGTTTTCTGGAAGAAAATAATGTTTACTCCAAGTCAACAGTGATGTCCTGAACTGGAGAGAATTTCTAAAAAAGTACTATGTGTAAGTGCCAAAACAGAGAAGTTTTTTTAGAGTACAAAGTATTACTCAGAATCAGCTAAGGAACACAAATATTTTCTTCTCAAGGCCATTCCCGCCCCCAAGGCAGAGCGGTGTGGTGGCTAAGAGCACAGCCTTTGGAGCCAGACCGCCTGGTTTCCACTCCTGTCTTCCACTTCTCAAGAGAATGACCCCGGCTACGCACTTAATTTCTCAATGCCTTGTTTTCTCCTTTCCCTTCCCTTCCCTTCCCTCCCCTTCCCTCCCCTCCCCTCCCCTCCCCTAAACAGAATACTCAGGATATCCCTTTTTATTTACTTATTGCTATAAAATACATCACCCCAACACTTAGCTTAAAAACCAGAGTCATCATGTACTTTCTTTCATAGTTTCTGTGGATGTGGAATTCGGGAGCAGCTTAGGTGGGTGATTCAGGCTTGAAATTTCTTGTTCAGATGCAGCAGATGTCTTCTGGGGCTGAGGTCATCTGAAGGCCGAATTGGAGCTTGAGGATCCACTTTAACTCACGTGGCTGGCAGTTGGTGCTGGCTGTTGGTGGGAGGTCTCCACCTACCTTCAGGTGGGCCTCTCTGCAGGGTCGCTTGAGTGTCCTCATGACATGGCTGGAAGCTTCCCCTAGAGTAAGAGCTCTAGGAGACCAGTGTGGAACTGCAATGTCTTTTTTAAAAAAAATATTTTATTTATTTGTTTGTTTGTTTGTTTCGGCTGCACTGGGTCTTCCTTGCAGCATGCAGACTCTTAGTTGCGGCATGCATGTGGGATCTAGTTCCCTGACCGGGGATCAAACCCGGGGCCCCTGCATTGGAAACGTGGAGGCTTACCCACTGGACCACCAGGGAAGTCCCTGCAATGCCTTTTATGACCTTTATGACCTAACTTTGGAAGTCACACACTGTCACTTTTTTTCTACTCTTATTCAATGGGGAGGGGACTACACAATGGCATGATTACTAGGTGACCATCGGTGGGGACCATCCTGGAGTCTGGCTGCCACACCCTTCGAGGAAGTACTGTGTTCTACTGGTGACTGATATTAGGTATAGGATACTTAAATACAGAAATTTTTTTAAAAATTCATTATTTTTGGCTGCTTTGTTGCTGTGCGCAAGCTTTCTCTAGTTGCGGCGAGCTGGGGGTTACTGTTTCCTTGCGGTGCGCAGACTTCTCATTGCAGTGGCTTCTCTTGTTGTGGAGTACAGGCTCTAGGCGTGCAGGTTTCAGTAGTTGTGGCACGCGGGCTCAGTAGTTGTGGTGCACGGGCTTAGTTGCTCCGCGGCATGTGGGATCTTCCCGGACCAGGGCTTGAACCCGTGTCTCCTGCCTTGGCAGGTGGATTCTTAAGCACTGCACCACCAGGGAAGCCCTTAAATACAGAAAATTTTAACATCATATAGTCCATATAGATACTCAGCATTGTTTTCTCAAATGAGAGTTTTGTTAACATGACTCCATTGCTATAACTCACGTTATCAGGGGTTTTGGTTTGCACTCCCCTCAAAGTAGAGCCTGAGACAAGGACTTGGGTACCAGAAATTTATTTGGGAGGTGATTTCAGGAAGCCGGAGGGAGGGAGTGGGGATGTGAGGCAGGGAAGAAGGGAAAGCCGATATAAGGGTGTGTTATGGAGGCTGCTTGCTATGGTGAGTGTGGACTTGATGCCTCTGGGACCCATTGAGTAGCGTGCAGAATTCCTCCCAGCATTATCCTCCTGAAGGGAGCATACACCAGCTTCCAGCTCCCACTGACTGAGGGTTTCCCCTGGGAGGTGAACTTCCCTGCATGTCAGATCTGTACCTGCAGTCAGGCTAAGAGGCCCCTACAGTGTTAGGGAAGGCTCTGAGATAAAATGGAAACCTCAGCTCTTGCTGGAGGTGGGATGCTGTCAGCACAAGGTGAGTGTGAGCTCACAGGTGGGCTGAGGGATGTGAGTGGACCCCAGAGGCGTTTGCTACATCAGGTTAGGAGAACCTGGGAATTAAGTGGATGTGTTAGTTCAGCTCCCCCAAGTAGCAGATGTCAAGAGAAGATTAGATGTGCAAGGAATTTAATGGGAAATATGCCTTGAGGAAGATGGGGGGATCTGGAAGAGACTGGGAGAGCTATCAGACAGTAATGCAAGTCTGAGCTCTGGGGAGGAGAAGGGAAGGAAGAAAGGCTGGGTAGAAAGAGTCCTAGATTGTGGGGCAGGATTAAGAACGGTTCAATCCAAAATCTCCCATCAAAAACATCCTGGGCTTCAAGGATGCCTGTCCTGATGTCTAGCCCGTGTGCAGCATGGCCTCGGGTTCACCTTAGCTTGGCCATCAGGCAATTATGCTCCATCAGTCAGGTCTCAGGCATATTCTCCTGGCAGCCACCATTAGTTTTGTGCATGGACAGCACAGGTAGTTGCAACAAGTCTTGTACTTGGGGGAACCAGAGGTCACTCACACTGAGATACTAAGATCTATCCTTCCTCCTTTGTCTGCCATAGTGTCTGAAACTCCTCCATAAGAAAGGGATCCCCTTGTTTAATTTTTGCCCTCTCTTCCAGCTCAACTCTGAGAGGAGTTACATACTGAGTCACTAACACTTTAGTATGAACAAATTATCCTAGTTATTTTATTCTATGACAGACAGAAAGAATCTGGGACAACATGAAAGCATGCAGGATTTGGGTGAATAGCACTTAAGGGAAGGGACACAAATGTGAGGGATAGGGGACCTCACTGGGTCCATTTTCCAATTCCTGCTGAGAATGGAAAAAAACAACATTCAGACTCTCCATAGTGAAATAACAAGAGAAACCTGCTTTCAGCAAGTGTCAGCACTCTTTGTCCAGCACCACTGTCCCCTACCGCCTTAATATTTTGAAGGAGGGTATATTTTTCTGGGTCGTTGGAGATAATTAAGTGAATGTTGTCAAGGTGGTTGGAATATTTGAGTTGGGAAGGAGGGAAGAGACTCTGAGATTTTTCAGAAGTTGGTCCATGAGTCAACTCTATCAGAATACCTAGAGCTCAGTAATGTACATTTCTTGCTTTCCCTCCCCACCCATGTCCCCCAACCCCAAACTAATTGAATTAGATTCTCTGGGGATGGGGCCCAAGAATCAGTATTTTATAAGCATTTCTGGTGATTTTTGTGAACACTAAAATTTGAGAACCACAGGTTCAAGGGGACTGTAGCTTCTAACACATAATCACAGCTGACCCATATCTTCTCACCTGAATTCCAGACATCAGCTGCCTCTGACTTCCAACTGTGTCATTGACATTCTTTCTGAGATATGTACTGGGCTTCTCAGACTCAACATGTCCATAGCCAAATGCCCAGTTGCCTACCTGGCCCTCCTAGGAGGCTTCTCCACCAGCCTTAATAGCACCACAGTTAATGGCAACTCCATCCTTTCAGTTTGCTCAGACCAGATGCTTCCTGCCTTCTCCCTTTCTCTCGCTTTTTATATCCATCCAACTAGCTCAGCTTCAAAATACAGTTGACCGTTGGACAGCACGGGGGTTAGGGGTGCAGGCCCTCTGCGTGGTCAAATATCTGCATTATAACTTTGTAGTCAGCTCTCTGTGTCCATGGTTCTGCATCCTGGGATCCAACCAACCATGGATCCTGTAGCACTGTAGTGTTTACCATTGAAAAAACTCTGCGTATAACGGACCCAAGCAGTTCAAACATGTGTTGTTCAAAGGTCAACTGTGTAGCCGGAATCGTTATACTTCTTTTCACCTCTGCTGCTACAGCCCTGTTCTGGTTGCCATAATCACTCCTCTGGCTTTATATAATAGCCTCCTAAGGCTCTTCCTGCTTCTGTCTTTACGAGTTGTCCCTTCCTCTCACCTCTAGGCTATTCTCAGCAGTCAAAGTGACCCTGTACTCAAATCCACACCATGGATTCCCCATCTTTCAAGTAGGAACCAAAGTCTTTATAGTGGCCTACCCTGGACCTTTTCTTCTACAACTCTCCTCATTTGCCCCGCTCCAGCCACGCTTGACTCTCTGCTCTGCTGGAATGCATTAAGCATGACCCTGCCCCAGGACTTCTGCACTGGCTGTTCTTCCTGCCTGGACCACTCTTCCCTCAGATATCTGAAGAGCTCCCTCCCTCACCTTCTTTCCTTAAAAGTTACCTTCTCAGGGAGGCCTACCATGACCACTCTATTTAAAGTTGCAAACTTTCACATTCTGGATCCCCTTTACCTCTCCCCCCCACTTTTATTGAGATATAGTTGGCATATACCACTGTATAAGTTTAAGATGTACAGCATAATGGTTTGACTTACATATATTGTGAAATGATTACCACAGGAAGTTTAATTAGCATCCATCATCTGATACAGCAAAATGAGAAAGTATGAAAAGAGAAAGCAAAAAAAGAAAAAACCATTTTTTTCTTATGAGAACTCTTAGGATGTACTCCCCGTGCCTTTCCTCTCTGTCATACAGCAGTGTTAACTGCAGTCATCACGCTACACATCACACCCCTAGTACTTATTTATCTTGTAGACGGGAAGTTTGTGCCTTTTGACAGCCTTCCTCCTACTCCCCCTTCCTCCACACCCCAGGCTTGGGTAACCACAAATTTGTTCTCTTTTTCTATGAGTCTGAGTTTTTATTTTTTTGTATGTTTTAGATTCCACATATATGTGAGATCATATGGTATCTGTCTTTCTCTGCCTGACATTTCATTTAGCATAATGCCCTCAAGGTCCATCCATGTTGTAGCAAATGACAGGATTTCCTCATTTTTAATGGCTGAATAATATTCCATTGTGTACATGTATACATATATATACATACACACAATGGAATATTATTGGATATATATATGGATATATATATATATATGGATATATAATGTATTCTTTATCCATTTGTCTCTTGATAGATGTTTCCATGCCTTGGTTTTTGTAAATATTGCTGCTATGAACATGGGGGTGCAGATATCTTTTTGGGTTAGTGTTTTTGTTTCCTTTGGAAATAGTCCCAGAATTGGGATTGCTGGATCATATGGCAGTTCTATTTTTAATTTTTTTGAGGAACCTCCACACTGTTTTCCATAATGGCTGCACCAGTTTACATTCCCGCCAACAGTGCGCAAGTGTTTCCTTTCTCCACATTCTCACCTGCATTTATCTCTTGTCTTTTTTTTTGCGGTACGTGGGCCTCTCACTGTTGTGGCCTCTCCCGTTGCGGAGCACAGGCTCCGGACGCGCAGGCTCAGCGGCCATGGCTCACGAACCTGTGTCCCCTGCATCGGCAGGTGGACTCTCAACCACTGTGCCACCAGGGAAGCCCTCTTGTGTTTTTGATGGTAGCCATTCTAACAGCTCCCAAATGGCAGCACCAGAATTTGAACTAAAGCTGTGTTAGTTCAGAGGCCTTGTGGTTAGCCAGTACATTGTTGCTTCACAGTGTAGACATACCTAATGATTCTTAACCGCTGTCCTATGCCTCTTTACAAATCAGTTTACAAGCTTAAAGCTGTGGCTCACACACCATTTGTTTTTAAAAAGGTTTATTTTGATTTTACTACTATTACATCACTGTTTATTTAGCTAAGGGTTTCTGTTGGCAATTATGGGAGCATGTACCCCTTATCCTTGTGCATTTCTGAGATTTGAGAATCTGCTGATCTGTTGGCACTGCCAGTTCTTAAGGCTGGTGGAAGAATCCTTTCTGTAACTTCAAAGACTGTTTCCTCTCTCCTTCCATTGGACTTCTGTGACTCTTTAGCGGTCCCTCTGAAGGCAGTCAGCAGGGCTGCCTTTTTTTTTTTTAATTAATTTATTTTTGGCTGCATTGGGTCTTCGTTACTGTGTGTAGGCTTTTTCTAGTTGCGGCAAGCAGGGGCTACTCTTCATTGTGGTGCGCGGGCTTCTCATTGCGGTGGCTTCTCTCGTTGCGGAGCGCGGGCTCAGTAGCTGTGGTGCATGGGCTTACATGCTCCGTGGCATGTGAGATCTTCCCAGACCAGAACTCGAACCCGTGTCCCCTGCAACGGCAGGCGGATTCTTAACCACTGTGCCACCAGGGAAGTCCGGGCTGCCTTATTGTATTCTACTTAATTCAAGACCGCGGATTTCTTGAGTATTTCTGCCCTCGGCTCTGAGGGCACAGAGGATTAAAAACACGGTCCTTGCCTCCTTGGCTCATGTTAGAGCCAGGGAGAATGATGGAAAATGACACAGCAGCAGAGACAGCGTCTCCTGGGCTGGCAGGCAGGAGCTGAGCCCTGCTGCGGCAGAGGCTGGCGGGACAAGTCTGCCCAGCGTAGAGAAAACTCCCTGGGGAAGGTGAAGTGCAGGGTGCAGGTGGGAAAGGAAAAGCAGCAGCAATTCTAGCAGTAAAGAAGAGAGCTCGAGATAGGGCTGGGTACAGTCACATGTGGTTTATTTGGGGGACGCTAGAGAACTCAGTGTGGGCGGGGTGCGCTGCAGTGATTGGATTCCAACTGTGAAGAGCCAGGGATGACTCTGTAACCCTTATGGAAGGAAGGTTTTGAAGGAGGGGATCCACGACCTGCTTCAGATAACAGT